>NC_092366.1:12565619-12743119 GCF_030848805.1 Temnothorax longispinosus | reverse complement strand
AATATTTAACTTTAATTATTAAGATCTATATACATTAGTAGGTATGTATCTACATGGAATACATATGTTCATTCACTGGTAAGCAGCCGTTTATTTACTGGCAATTCTGTTCATTCACTGGTATATCGGTCCTTTTATCACTTTTCCATTTATATTCTAAATGTTTTATTCTGAAAGCACCTTTAATATTTTTTTTAATAATCAGTATGATATATTGAATCAACTACATCGATGCTGAAAGTGATACGGATAATAATTTTATTTCACGTCTCTAATGAATAGAAGACACCGCTTATTTGTTCATTCACTGGCTGGTTTACCCTAGTAGTGTGTCACATTGTTTTAAGCCGTTCGACTCACGAGACTCCTATTGCGGGTACGGCCGCCTCGGCGGCCCGCGGTCGGCCGTTGCGGCCCCAGGATCGCGGACCGATCGAAGGATAAAAAAGCGACGTCGCTATGAACGCTTGGCCGCCACAAGCCAGTTATCCCTGTAGTAACTTTTCTGACACCTCTTTCTGAAAACTCTTCAAGCCAAAAGGATCGATAGGCCGCGCGTGCTTTCGCAGTCTCTATGCGTACTGAACATCGAGATCAAGCCAGCTTTTGCCCTTTTGCTCTACGCGAGGTTTCTTCTCGCTGAGCTGGCCTTAGGACGCGGGGTACGACCTGTGGCACCCCGCCGCGACAATGATGCTAATGCCGACGATGCACTGATTATAAGAATATACACACATCTACATTCACACGCACATACACAAACATACCCCCCACACACACGCACTCACACACACACACACACACACGCACACACTCATACAGACATACCCACACACACATACCCACGCACACGCGCGCACACACACGCACACACGCACTCACACGCACACGCACACGCTCATACAGCATACCCACACACACATACCCACGCACACGCGCGCACGCACGCACGCACGCACTCACACGCACACGCACACGCTCATACAGACATACCTACACACACATACCCACGCACATGCACGCGCGCGCGCACACACACGCACACACACACAAAAATGCAACCCTAAAGAATTATTGCCGTGGATACTCTAAAATAGAATATCCTCAATATCCTCACTTTTACCATGTTCAACGTCTGATAACTCGAAAAGTAGATGGTTCCGGACTTCGTGCCCATTAACACTTTTGATCAGGAGATTATAAAGTACAACATACTGCAGTTTCAACCAATTTGACCGGGATCCATTTTCCCTATGGCTGGGCCCGGGGTCCTTTGTCAAAGTAGTGGTTGGCATGATGGTGATGAACAATATGTGTCTGCAACGTTATTACCATATAAACCATTAATATCTAATGAAGTATCGCTATTGGGTGACTACAGTTGTCGACTTCGTGGTGATGAACAACCTAAATTTGAATAGATAAAACATGGATCAATTCGAGCAAACCGAACGCGATCTATTGGAGCTGTCCGACCAAGTAGCTACCGTGGGTGAATATTTCACATGGGCGCTGCAATGCGCGAAATTCGTCGAGCAGCTCGAGACACGCTGTAGTGCCAAACGTCAGCGGCTCTCCGACAATCCAACGATCGGGCAGAGGCAATCGTTGGTTGCCCGAATCGCGCGACTCGAGGGTGTGAAGTCGCGATTGGAAAGACAATTTATCCATAGCGGTGGTAATTATGCGAACGCCGGTACCAGTGGTGACACGCGCGCGGCAGAACTCGTATGGCGAGAAATCGACGCCGGGTTCAAAAAGCGTATAATGACCGGTGCGGTAATTAATACAGACCATATAGAACCGCGACAGTTTTTGGAAGACGCCTGCAGCGTCGTGTGCAAGTGAGTGCGAGACATCCCAGCAAACGCAAAAGGATTAAAAGATATTAAAATTTTTTAATACCTTTGAATCCCTTTTTTGGCGGAATTAGATGAAATTAGATGGGATTCGAAATGAGATGGCCCAATTCCATGGAATCCAAAAAAGAAATTTTAAATTCCATCCAATCCTATGGAATCCGTAAAGGTTATGGAGTTGCATGGCATTAGATGGTTTAGGAAACGTCTCGCGCCTTCGTTGGGCGACCAAGCGCTGTTGTTCGTCGGTGAGCTCTTGTGTATGCCTAAGGGCATTACACGCACTACTGCCGACGGGCAGTTAGCCCGAAAATGAGATTTGTAAGATCTGTCAGGCACCGTAGGGGGTCCCTTTACATAGCGGTCGAGACAAAACTTTGAACTCGAGAAGATGCCCCGGCGATGCGACGCCTAGCGGCGTCGACGCGAATTGCCGGTAATGCAGATACCGCGCGGGCGTGTACTATTGTTGGCGCGTACCGCCACAGAGTTCAACACGGACACTTTTCAATCCCTATCCTGGCATTCAATGGTATTCATTTTATTGTCAGAATAGACGGAATTCAATGGAATTCAATACGGAAATTTTTAATTCCTAGTTTGGCATTCAATGGTATTCATTTCGTTAATGGAATCAATGGTATTCAATGGAATTCATCACGAAACTTTCCAATCCCTAACCTGGCATTCAGTGGTATTCATTTCGTTAACGGAATTAATGGTATTCAATGGAATTCATCACGAAACTTTCCAATCCCTAACCTGGCATTCAGTGGTATAATATTTTTGTGTCGGAATTGGATGGGATTCAAAAAAGACAAATTCTTTCCAAAATAAGGAATTCCATGATATTGAAACTATTTCAATCCCTTTTTTGGACAGAATGGAATTCGGAAAGTCCTTAATTGAATTCCTGGCAATCCCGTTTTAATTCTTTTCAATCTTTTTTCGTTTGCTGGGATTATAAAAATACATGTCAACTCTGTCAAAGTGAACACCGCGTTCAACGGGGAGTTTGTGGCGGGTGATAAACGTGCCAATAAGAGTTTTAATACAAATAACATAGAACTCTGTGGTACATCGCACTTGCGCGAGTGGTACGAGCTGCACGTTATCGAGCCCACATTAGCGAAACTCGAGGAGTTCCAGGAACGCGACAGTGGGTGGGCGTTGACTTGAATCCTCAATTTGACGGTGAGCGTCAACAGGTACAATCCTTTGCGCGCGGGGTGTCACTTGGAATTGCCTAAAGACATTAAAGTTAAGCACGCGGTGATCAATGTGCTGTCTATGGACAATGCGTGTTTTGCGTGGGCCGTAACGGCTGCTTTGCATCCAGCCGAAAGACATCCAGAACGGGAATCTTTATACCCGCATTATTCAACGGTACTGAATTTACAAGACATTGAGTTTCCAATGACGTTGAGTCAAATTAAACAGTTCGAACGACTCAACGATATATCCGTCAATGTCTATCATCGAGGGACAGAAGACTTCAAACGTTCTCCCGATACGGCTTACCGACCGCACGAGTGATAAAAAACATGTGAATCTGCTGTACGTGCAGGAACCACGAGACGACAATGTTGGACATTTTGCATGGATTAAGGATCTATCCCGTCTCGTGAGCTCACAATTGAGCACGCACCATAGTCGGAAGTACATTTGCGATCGGTAAGTACCTTTACTTCTTTTAATAATATATATCATTTTATGTTTTTTGTAAAAATATTTATAATATTTATGTTTCTTTTTTGTAGATGTCTGCACTATTTCTACACAAGCATGAAATTGGAAGCCCACACCGTGGACTGCCGAGAGGTAAAGAAATGCGCAATCCGACTACCGAGCGAGAACAACAAGTGGCTCAGCTTCAAGAACCACAGTAGGAAAGAGCGACTTCCCTTCGTGGTGTACGCCGATCTGGAGTGCGTGCTGCAGAAGACACAACCGGATACGGAACACGCGTCATACGCCTATCAACATTATCGGGTATGTAGTATAGCATACTACGTACAGTGCTTGTACGACGAAACGTTATCGACGTATCGATTTCGTCGCGATAACGACTGCGTCGCGTGGTTCGTCGAGGAACTCAAAGGATTGGCGCATCGCGTAAAGAACATCTTGTCCGACATTGTATGCATGGTAGATCTAACGCGAGACGAGTGGAAGACATTTCACAGCGCGACGAAATGTCACATATGCGAACAACAATTCGCGCCTGATAATAATAAAGTGCGCGATCATTGCCACCTGACCGGGCGGTACAGAGGTCCAGCACACTCGACGTGCAATCTAAATTATAAGGATTCTCACTTCATCCCAGGAATATTCCACAATCTGTCGGGCTATGACGCGCACTTTATTATCAAGAAGATAGTTGCCGCGTTCGAAGGCTCAATCGATGTACTACCTATAACAAAGGAAAAATACATCTCATTTACTAAACACGTGAAAGACACCGCGGAAAATTTTGATCGTATAATTTTCAATTTATCATTATCTAGGAAGGATGCCAATTTTGCGAGACTCGCGCTCAGAAATTTGTACGAGTCGATGAATCTTAATTTTATATCGCTTCGCGAATCAGTCGACTCACAGTCGTGCATAAGATCAAAAATGCACGAAGTGTACACTATTAGCGAGACGAAAATCGCTCTGAATCCGTACGACGATAAGCGATATATCATGCCGGATTCGACCGATATGTTGCCGTAGGGACATTACCGAATATAACGTAATGTATATAACGTATATAATGTATATAATGTATATAATGTATATAATGTATATAATGTATATAATGTATATAATGTATATAATGTATATAATGTATATAATGTATATAATGTATATAATGTATATAATGTATATAATGTATATAATGTATATAATGTATATAATGTATATAATGTATATAATGTATATAATGTATATAATGTATATAATGTATGTATGTATGTATGTATGTATGTATGTATGTATGTATGTATGTATGTATGTATGTATGTATGTAATGTATGTATATATATATCTATGTAAAAGTCCGAACATAACCGCCCGGCCTCTCTCCGGAGGCTGGGGGTATCCTATGAGGATTTCCCCGGGTAAAAAATGTATGTAGTATACATTTATGTGATATAACTGCTGCAAGAGATTCTTTAAGATTTTGACAATATATACGTGAAACTTTGATTTTTTTTCACTTCACATTGTAAACGGAGTGAAAATATATATATTCTTTTACAAAATATTAAATGCAATGTAAATTATAATATAATCATTTATTCAATGAAAACAGTTTATTATACAATATTGCCTGTTAATATCTCCCTAAGCATTTTATTCCTAAGGTATGGCATATCATTCTGTGTGAATGTAATTTCTTTACCTGCACAGACATACTCGGCGAACATGCACGAAAACACGCCACAATCGCTACCATTCATCTGTTGCGGAATGTTCTTTGCGGACTGACATTTCCAGTCACTCATATCATAAGGTTGCTTCTTTTTGTCAAGACTTTCATCTTTTAACGTTAAAATCGACCGATGTGGATAAAAATATCGAAAAGCGACGGTTGGTGGACGAATTGCACGCACCGGCGAGAAGAAATTTTTTCCGCAGACACGTCATAGTGCGAGGGTACGACGACCTGTGGCAAGCTGATATCGTCGAGATGCGTCCGTACTCGCGTTTCAACGGAGGCTCCCACTACATACTCATCGTCATCGATGTGTTGAGCAAGTACGCGTGGGCCGTGCCGCTCAAGGGTAAAGGTAGCAGCGAGACAGCTGACGCTATCGCTGAGATAATTCGAGATAGCGGGAGGTGCCCTAGTAATCTACAAACCGACATGGGGAAGGAATTTTACAACACCGACGTGCAACGTCTCGTGAAAAAACACGACATCAATCATTATTCCACGTATCGGTGATGAAGGCGTCGGTCGTCGAGCGATTCAATCGCACGTTAAAAAACAACATGTGGAAGATGTTTACGCTCAATGGAACTTACAAGTGGTTTGACGCGTTATCACGACTCGTATCGGATTACAACGCGCGCAAGCATCAAACGATCGGCATGCGACCCGTCGACGTTACCCCCGCGATCGCCGAAAGACTCTTGGCTACGGTGTACAGCGCTATAAAGATCGCGGGCCCGGCAAAGTTCAAAACGGGCGACTCGGTACGCGTCAGCAAATACAAGACAATTTTCGAGAAGGGTTACACGCCGAATTGGACCACCGAGGTGTTTAAGATCGTTAAAGTGCAGCATACCAATCCCGTAACCTACCTACTCGAGGACTATCGTGGAAAATCCGTCGCTGGAGCGTTCTACGAGTACGAGTTGCATCGCGCGACTTATCCTGACGTGTATCTCGTGGAGAAAGTACTGCGCAGGAGGGGCGACGAGGTTTACGTGAAATGGTTGGGATTTGATGGATCGCACAACTCATGGATACACAAGGACAATGTGATTTAATTCGTGCAAACTGAATTTTATTCTTAATATAAAAATGATACATGTAAAGTGTTTGAAATATGTAATACATATAAAGTATATAATAAAAAATATTAAATACTAAATACATGTGCGATATATTTATTAATATCCCTTTTCATATATAATAAGATTTACTCGAGGACTATTGTGACTTTCGTGCTTCGTGGCGTCATATACAAATTTTTTTCTTGGAGAAGGGGATGGTTACTGCGTAGATGTATCTATTTCACACTATTTTTTACGACGCAGTACGCGAGACAAAGAAAAAAGAAATAATCTTTCAAGATTTAATTAAAGCGAGAGAGAGAGCAAAGGTATATAATGAGGGATGAAGCGCATCGAGCCGCATTAAGTAAGATTGAGAGCATATGTGCAGCCTTTCTTCGTTATTGTGTGGTTAAACACGTTATCACATGCAAGTGAAGAAAGTGAGGCTGTAAAAGAGAGGTTGTGAATCGATCGACACTGGTAAATATACATATTAATAATATTAAAAAATAATAGAGTGTAATGTTACATACTTTTTTGTGAAACCAAAAATTTATAACATTATACTTTCTTTTTTTTTTGGCAAGGTTTCCACCACAGTATGGAGGTGGTGGTGGTGGTGGAAGGCTTCGGTCTGAGGTTCACGCAAAAGGATCTTCACACGCTGGTCGACTTAAATTGGCTAAACGACGAAGTGATAAACTTTTATATGAACCTGCTAATCGCCAGAGAAACATCTTCCGACGCGTATCCGAAAGTGCACGCGATGAACACGTTTTTTTACCCAAAACTTCTGTCGGGTGGTCACTCGTCGCTAAAGCGATGGACTAGGAAGGTGGACATATTTGCGCAGGATCTTGTGGTTGTGCCTGTACATTTGGACGTTCACTGGTGTATGGCAATAATAGATTTTCGCGATAAGACGATTGTTTATTACGACAGTATGGGTAGCAATAATTCAAAATGTCTGGCTGTGTTAAAACTTTATTTACAAGATGAAAGTCTTGACAAAAAGAAGCAACCTTATGATATGAGTGACTGGAAATGTCAGTCCGCAAAGAACATTCCGCAACAGATGAATGGTAGCGATTGTGGCGTGTTTTCGTGCATGTTCGCCGAGTATGTCTGTGCAGGTAAAGAAATTACATTCACGCAGAATGATATGCCATACCTTAGGAATAAAATGCTTAGGGAGATATTAACAGGCAATATTGTATGATAAACTGTTTTCATTGAATAAATGATTATATTATAATTTACATTGCATTTAATATTTTGTAAAAGAATATATATATCTTCACCCCGTTTACAATGTGAAGTGAAAAAAAATCAAAGTTTCACGTATATATTGTCACAATCTTAAAGAATCTCTTGCAGCAGTTATATCACATAAATGTATACTACATACATTTTTTACCCGGGGAAATCCTCATAGGATACCCCCAGCCTCCGGAGAGAGGCCGGGCGGTTATGTTCGGACTTTTACATAGATATATATATACATACATACATACATACATACATACATATATACATACATACATACATACATACATACATACACCTGCGGCAGAGGAGAAACTGCTACCAGGCGCGTCTCCATGAGAATTGGAGAACGCTCGCTGTCCTTGGATGACACTAAGAGACTAAGTCTCTCAGTTGATAAGGTACAGAGGGTAGGAGTTAAATAAAATACGCTCCCGTGAAACAAACTCCCCTATAAAGGGTTCGGTCACTCCATCTGACCGTGCAAGACGATCGTTCCCTGCTGTAACTCACTGGGAGTGTCCGGAACCCGTGTCGATTATTTCCGACGATGCGGGCTACGGCTGATGTGAGCTTGCTCTGCCGAGGTGTAAGTTGCAGCAGTGGATCAGGAGCCAGTCACCTCGGGCCTTGATCAGGAAGTACGCAGTGAGTGATAGATATCGGATCTTCACCGCCCCGAGCGAGTCTAGTCCGTCCGTGTATTCCGGGACTGGCTAAGTGTCGACTAGGCCTCAGAGGACTGGGGTAGGAGTACTATCTCCGAGGGTACACCCGTTCCTAGTTATGACAACCCGCTCCACTCCGTACGATGCGCTGGTAAAACAAAAATAAAAGCATGGAGAAGAATCAGGAAATAAACAAGAATTTTAGTGGGCCTCACGCCCAAGAAGCAGCGATTACAGCAAGCGCTGAAATGAAGAGAACGCAAGCGCTGGAACGCCTTGAAAAACTGACCAGCGAATTGCATGAGTTTGTCAAATCAAAGGTCAACATCCATAAGGAGATAAAGACCAAGACAACCAGTGTAGTTAACGTCCTTCAAAGGTTTAAAACACTGGATGAAGAATGGCAGTCATCTCGACGACTCACTCCCCGTGTTACTCCGGAGAAAAGCAGTCAACCTACTGCTGAGACGGAAGAAGCAATGGACACCGGAGTCGATGGTGACAATGAATCTGTCGCTGGAGACAAAAGCGAAACTGGCACCAAGTCTAATAAGAGAAAGTACCGAACCTCTCCGGACCCAACGGTCAGCCAAGTCACGAAGAGGAAGAACTTGAAGAGGAGCCCACTGCAAAGGGCAACAGTGCAGAGCGGCGAACATAAAATGACGACTGCTTGGCAGATAGTTCAGTCCAAGAAAGAACTGAAGAAGCAAAGAAAGGAGCAGCTCCCAAAGCAGCCGCCAACGGGACCCCGACCTGAACCCAAGCGAAAGAAACCGCGTAAATGGATCAGACCGGATGCTCTTATTATCCGACCAGCCCAGAAGGAGAAATACGCTGACATCCTGCGGCGAATAAAGACGGACGTCCATGATGACCAGGCCCGCTCGTCTGTAGAAAAGATCCTTAAGACCAAGAGCGGTGACATGCTCATCACCCTTTCGAAGAAGAGCACTGACAAAGGTCAAGCATTGCAGAAGGCCATTGCGGGCATCCTCAAAGAGGACGCTGAAGTAATCTGCAAAGGACCGCAAGAAGTCATCGAGATACGAGACGTGGATGACACGACAACGAAAGAAGACATCCAGACCGCTCTACGAAAAGAAGCTGGGGGAAATTGTGAGATACCACTGGAGGCAATCAAGATCCGTAAGGCCTACAGAGGTACTCAGACTGCTACAGTGACTCTACCAGCGGTTGTAGCTCAGACACTGCTAGGAAGAAACGGCAAAATAAGGATCGGTTGGGTCAACTGCCGAATAAGAGCAACAAAGAGACCGATCCAATGCTTCAAATGCTGGAACTTTGGACATTTTGGTTCCCAGTGTAAAAGTGAAGTGAACCGGTCTAATCTGTGCATCAGATGCGGGCAAGAAGGGCACAAGATCGCTGACTGTAAAAACCCAGCTAAATGCGTACTGTGCATTGAACGTCACGGCGCAGAGAAGGCTGCCCACCATGCAGGCACTCACAGATGCCCGGCCTTCCAAGAAGCGCTCCAGAAGATAACGAACACAAGAACATGAAGATATTACAGCTCAACCTCAATCATTGTGAGGCTGCGCACGACCTGCTCATGCAGACCGCGCGCGAACTTGAGCTAGACCTAGTACTAATAGCAGAGCCATACAAACACCTGAATACCCAACCTTGGGAATCGGACAGCACCACCAAAGCTGTCATCTGGTCTTGTGGCAAATCTCCTTTCCAGGACGCAATAAATAATAGAGAAGCTGGATTTGTAGCAGCATGGGTAGACGGTATACGTTTCTACAGTTGCTATGCACCGCCAAGTCTCTCTACTGAGCAATTCGCAGATTTCCTTGATCGGCTAATCGAGGATGCAAGACAATATTACCCCGTAGCAATAGCCGGTGACTTTAACTCCTGGGCGATAGACTGGGGTAGCAATCACTAATCCACGGGGAAAGGCACTACTCGAGGCAATGGCCACACTAGATGTTGTCCTCCTTAACACCGGTGAGACACCAACATATTCAAAAGGAGAGGCAAGCTCAATAGTGGATCTTACGTTCGTCAGCAGCAGTCTAACTAGAGGAAGCTTTTCTTGGGAAGTGATGAACACCTATACAGCCAGCGACCACAGCGCAATACTGTGAGAAATATCGACTGGTCAGAACTCTAGAAGAGCAAACAGACGATTTAATGCAATAGGATGGAAGGTAAAATCCTTTGACCCAACTGTTTTGATAGCAGCTTTAGACAGCGACCAGTTTGTCGCAAGAAGTGCAGAAGAGAAAACAAAGGAACTAATAAAGAGAGTGACCCAGGCTTGCGACGCCTGTATGCCCCGGAAACGTGGCATAAATCGAAGACCCTCGGTGCACTGGTGGAACGATCACATTAGCGCCCTTCGTACAGAGTGTCTCAGGAAAAGAAGAATATCACAGCGTGGCTTCCGTCGACCTAACTCTGCAGAGCTGGTGGCAGAGTACAAAAAGGCCCGCCTGGAACTGAATAAAGCCATCAAAGATAGCAAAAAACGCTGCTGGAAGGAGCTCGTCGAAGAGGTAGATAAGGATCCATGGGGCAGACCGTACAAGGTGGTCATGACCCACCTGAAGAGCCAGCCAATGCCGTCACCTACGTGTCCACAGCTTCTAGAGAGGATCGTAACTACGCTGTTCCCTCGACAATGTGAAGTCACATATCGACATGAGCAGACTAATCCTGAAGACATCCCAACTGTTACGCAAGATGAGCTGATGGAGGCATGTAACCGTGTAGGGAATAATAAGGCGCCGGGATTGGATGGAATCCCAAATATTGCTTTAAAAACATCTATCAAAGCAGCGCCGGCATTATTCTTAGAGGCCTACAATACGTGTCTCAAAGAAGGAATCTTTCCTAAAAGGTGGAAGCAGCAAAGACTTGTACTGCTCCCTAAAGGAAGGAAGCCGCCGGATGAGCCATCATCTTACCGTCCACTCTGTATGCTGGACACGGCAGGTAAGATATTCGAACGTATAATCCACCAAAGGATAGAAGCAGTAGTCGACCCACTTCTAGCAGACAACCAGTATGGTTTCCGAAAAGGAAGATCAACCCTAGATGCAATTAACCTGGTTGTTAGTACGGCCAAGGATGCAATTGCAGGGAAAAAATGGAAGGGCGGAAAGAAGAAATACTGCTTAGTGGCCACTTTAGACATTAAGAATGCTTTCAACTCTGCCAACTGGGACTGCATTATGCGAGCCCTTGAAGAAATGAACGTACCAGAATACCTCCGTAAAATTGTAGCGAGCTACTTTACGGACAGGGTCCTTAAATATGACACGAAAAACGGCCCAGAAGAGTACGCAATCACCGGAGGAGTACCACAAGGCTCAGTCTTGGGTCCCTTACTGTGGAACATCATGTACGATGGCTTCTTGAGAATAGCCTTGCCAACAGAAGTCAAACTTGTGGCATATGCTGATGATGTAGCAGTAGTGATCGTCGCGAAGCACCTTGAAGAGATAAACCTGGCTTTTGACATCACATTCAGAAGAATTAACATGTGGATGAATACGGTGAACTTGCAACTAGCTCAACATAAAACCGAAGCAGTGCTGATCACAAGCAGAAAGCAAATTGAAACGATCAAGCTAAATGTTGGAGAGCACGAAATAGAATCACAACCATTTATACGATATTTGGGAGTGATGATTGATGCCCGACTTAATTTCAAGCAGCAGGTCGAACACGTCAGTGCCAAAGCGTCAGCAGTGAGAGCTAGCCTCGCACGACTGATGCCCAACGTCGGAGGCCCAAAGCAGAGCAGAAGACTACTTCTATCATCTGTAGTCACATCAGTGCTCACATATGGCATATCCATTTGGGCCGACGCACTAGACATACAGGAAACATGGAGAAAAGCGGGTCCAATTTATCGACAGAGCGCTCTGAGAGTAGCCAGCGCCTTCCGCACAATATCAGAGGAAGCAGTGTGTGTCATTTCCGGAACTCTGCCTCTCAGAGTTCTAGCGGAGGAAAGACGGGCCCTCTATGATCGAAAGAGGTCAACTACCACACTAAGCGCTGAGGAGATTAGAACAGAAGAACGGCAGAACAGCATAAGCCGATGGCAACTCCAGTGGGATGCCGCAGAGAAGGAAAGATGGACACACCGTCTGATACCAGGAATTGACGTTTGGCTGAACCGGAGGCATGGCGAGGTCAACTACTACCTTACGCAGATGTTGTCAGGACATGGCTGTTTCCGAGAGTATCTACATCGCTTCAAGCACGATAATTCTCCGGAGTGCCCATCCTGCCCAGGAGTTACTGAAGATGCAGAGCACGTTTTCTTTGTATGTCCTCGTTTCAATTCACAGCGTAATGAATTGGAGAACATCTTGAATCAGAGAATCCAACCAGAGACATGGATAGATGCAATGTTGTCAACTCAAGCTGCCTGGAACGCCACAAGCACCTTCGTCACAGAAGTCCTTATAGAGCTGCGTTCAACGGAGAGGAAGAGAGCTAAAGAAAGCAACTAGAAGAAACGATGAAGTCATCTTAGCCACCAGAGGGAAGAGCAGTAGCTAGATCCTCCCCTCACGAAGTAATGCCTAACGGCGGTTTCCGTGAGGATCAGAGGCCAGAGTTTAAGGGGAAGTTTTAGTCGGTATTAGCATTGACAAGTCACCAGCCAATGTTCGAGTCCAACATATCCGGGCAAAACACCTAAGCCTGGAATGCGTAAATGCATTTTCTTTCACAACCCCTAAATTTTTTTTTTTTTACATACACATACATACATACATACATACATACATTATATACATTATATACATTATATACACTCGTACAAAAAAAATAGAAAACACTTTATAAACCCTAAAAATTAGGCTATTTTCAAACTGCTGTAAGTCGGCGAAAAATTATCGTAAAAAAAAATTTAAAAAAGCATTTTGAAGCTTGAAGTTTCAACTTTAACGCACTTTCGGTGGATTTTAAAAATTTTTTTATTTTCTTTGTTGTACGCCTTAAAAAAGAACACATTGTTTTGTTCCTTAAAATTAACTTATGTTTGACTACTTGAAACTCAATTAAAAATTTTTTTTTTCAAAAAATTCAATTAACGTTTCATAAACTACATAATTTTACCTACAAAATGCTTTTTTTTAAATTTTCCTACGATTTTTTTTTACCGATTTACACGACTTTGAAGCAAAACCTGTATTTTTTAGAAAAAATGACGTAACTCGATGAAAAATTATCGTAGAACAAACAAAAAAAAAAAGCATTTTAAAGCTCAAAATGTCAGCTTTAACGTGGTATCGGTGACTAAAAAAAATTTTTCTGTCTTCCTTGTTTGGTGCTAAAATTAAAAATGTTGATTTATTCCTTAAAATTACACACTTTTAACACTCTGCAGTTTGATTAAAAAATTTTTTTCACAAAATTCAATACAAATACCACAAACTGTAACATTTTACCTACAAAATGTTTTTTTGAAAATCTTCCTACGATTTTTTTTTACCGATTTACACAATGTTTAAGTTAACCCTTTTTTTCTTGAAAAATGATATTTACCGCCGACATTAGCATTAACCAATGTGCACCACGTGGAGGTTGTCGGTCAGATTTTGCACATCGTATGTGTGTGTGTGTGTGTCACAGCAGAGATAAGGACTCTGCAGCTCGTCATTTCTGCAGTATTTAAATGACAACCTCTACGTGGTGCACATTGGTTAATGCTAATGTCAGCAATAAATGTCATTTTTCAAGAAAAAAAGGGTTAACTTCAACATTGTGTAAATCGGTAAAAAAAATCGTAGGAAGATTTTCAAAAAAGCATTTTGTAGGTAAAATGTTACAGTTTGGTTGATGAAACGTTAATTGAATTAAAAAAAAAAAATTTTTTAATTGAGTTTTAAGTAGTCAAACATAAGTTAATTTTAAGGAACAAAACAATGTGTTCTTTTTTAAGGCGTACAACAAAGAAAATAAAAAAATTTTAAAAATCCACCGAAAGTGGTATTTGTATTGAATTTTGTGAAAAAAAATTTTTTATCAAACTGCAGAGTGTTAAAAAAGTGTAATTTTAAGGAATAAATCAACATTTTTAATTTTAGCACCAAACAAGGAAGACAGAAAAATTTTTTATAGTCACCGATACCACGTTAAAGCTGACATTTTGAGCTTTAAAATGCTTTTTTTTGTTTGTTCTACGATGATTTTTCATCGAGTTACGTCATTTTTTCTAAAAAATACAGGGTTTGCTTCAAAGTCGTGTAAATCGGTAAAAAAAATCGTAGAAAGATTTTCAAAAAAGCATTCTGTAGGTAAAATGTTACAGTTTGTAGTATTTGTATTGAATTTGTGAAAAAAATTTTTTTATCAAATTGCAGAGTGTTATATATAAAAATGTGTAATTTTAAGGAATAAATCAACATTTTTAATTTTAGCACCAAACAAGGAAGACAGAAAAATTTTTTTAAGTCACCAATACCACGTTAAAGCTGACATTTTGAGCTTTAAAATGCTTTTTTTTGTTTGTTCTACGATGATTTTTCATCGAGTTACGTCATTTTTTCTAAAAAATACAGGTTTTGCTTCAAAGTCGTGTAAATCGGTCAAAAAAAATCGTAGAAAAATTTAAAAAAAAGCATTTTGTAGGTAAAATTATGTAGTTTATAAAACGTTAATTAAATTTAAAAAAAAAAAAATTTTTAATTGAGTTTCAAGTAGTCAAACATAAGTTAATTTTAAGGAACAAAACAATGTGTTCTTTTTTAAGGCGTACAACAAAGAAAATAAAAAAATTTTAAAAATCCACCGAAAGCGCGTTAAAGTTGAAACTTCAAGCTTCAAAATGCTTTTTTAAATTTTTTTTACGATAATTTTTCGCCGACTTACAGCAGTTTGAAATTAGCCTAATTTTTAGGGTTTATGAAGTGTTCCCTATTTTTTTTGTACGAGTGTACATTACGTTATATTCGGTAATGTCCCCACACGGCAACATATCGGTCGAATCCGGCATGATATATCGCTTATCGTCGTACGGATTCAGAGCGATTTTCGTCTCGCTAATAGTGTACACTTCGTGCATTTTTGATCTTATGCACGACTGTGAGTCGACTGATTCGCGAAGCGATATAAAATTAAGATTCATCGACTCGTACAAATTTCTGAGCGCGAGTCTCGCAAAATTGGCATCCTTCCTAGATAATGATAAATTGAAAATTATACGATCAAAATTTTCCGCGGTGTCTTTCACGTGTTTAGTAAATGAGATGTATTTTTCCTTTGTTATAGGCAGTACATCGATTGAGCCTTCGAACGCGGCAGCTATCTTCTTGATAATAAAGTGCGCGTCATAGCCCGACAGATTGTGGAATATTCCTGGGATGAAGTGAGAATCCTTATAATTTAGATTGCACGTCGAGTGTGCTGGACCTCTGTACCGCCCGGTCAGGTGGCAATGATCGCGCACTTTATTATTATCAGGCGCGAATTGTTGTTCGCATATGTGACATTTCGTCGCGCTGTGAAATGTCTTCCACTCGTCTCGCGTTAGATCTACCATGCATACAATGTCGGACAAGATGTTCTTTACGCGATGCGCCAATCCTTTGAGTTCCTCGACGAACCACGCGACGCAGTCGTTATCGCGACGAAATCGATACGTCGATAACGTTTCGTCGTACAAGCACTGTACGTAGTATGCTATACTACATACCCGATAATGTTGATAGGCGTATGACGCGTGTTCCGTATCCGGTTGTGTCTTTTGCAGCACGCACTCCAGATCGGCGTACACCACGAAGGGAAGTCGCTCTTTCCTACTGTGGTTCTTGAAGCTGAGCCACTTGTTGTTCTCGCTCGGTGGATGTTGGCTCTCACAGGTGTAATGTGAGACATATTTTATCTTACGACTATCAGTTTTATACACCGCCATTATATTTTTCTGTGGCGACTTCTGCAACCGTCATTGAATTCAGTCTCGTCGTGGCTGTGTAGCGCGAGTACAGATCGAGCGACTGGAGTCTGTTCTCTTTTATTTGTGATTTTAATTATGCGGTGTTTATTGTGTGACCGCTTTTACGTGCCATCGACGTGTGTGACCATTGTTGGCGCTCTTACTGGCTGCGCGCCGCTCGTGCGGGCGCCGTGCGTGTGGGCGCCGCGCCTAGTGCGCGAATTGCCGCAAATTTGGGCTCGGAGCCGGCGTCGCCCTCTCCCTCTTACGCGGAGGCGGTTGTCGCGTCTCGTTTGATGCCTGACGTCCCCCTGCAAGTTGCTTGTGCGGGCGCCGTGCGTGTAGGCGCCACGCCTAGTGCGCGAATTGCCGCAAATTTGGGCCCGGGGCCGGTGTCGCCCCCTCCCTCTTACGCGGAGGCGGTTGTCACGCCTCGTTTGGTGCCTGACTCCCAGCAAGTTTCGGTGGATATGACCACCGGTCGACGAGTGGTTCGCCGTAAGACGCTATAGAGGCGTTTGAAGGCGCTCCTCCCGCGCCCCGGGCTTCCGTTTTGGGGACACGATATCCGCGCCAGGCCGCGCGCGGGAAGACCTGTTCCGCCTGACGGGGTGCCCGATTTCTCCTCGTAGACGAAGCGCTGATTGCTTACGCGAACCGCGTAGCGAGTTTGTAGAGAGATAAAAAAACGTCTACTACTAAGGGGTATAAGTTTCTGGTGAGACGCTTACTAAACGTAGTACTCCACGCACGTAAAGTAACAATGGAACAAGACTATTATGTATCGATGAGGAGATTTTCGATAATGTGGATGGCGGATCACCCGTACCCCTTTCATAAGCAACAGAGGATACCGCTACGTCAAAACCATATAAGTATAAACGTCGTAACGTATCTCAATGTCAGGGAGATAGGAATGTTAAACAGAAGAGGAAACCGAATGATGTCAGGAATCTTTTTCCAACTAAAAATATTTGAGAACGCGGAGGGGTGGGTAAACCCGACCCATATAAATCGATTCCTTCGGGCAGTGGACACTCAAGAAAACGTGGGCGTTATTTTATGGCCGTGATTCCCGAAAGTTATTTCGAAGGATGTCGCAAGACTTTGAAGAATTTCGACTGTCAGGTAATAAATAGAGAAAATGTCAATGCTGTGTGAGAGAATATTCCCCCCCCCCCCGCGGCCCCCGCGGCCCCCGCGGCCCCCCACGCGGCCCCCGCGGACCCTCACGCGGCCTCCGCGGCCCACGCGGACCCCCACGCGGACCCCGCGGCGCGACCGCGACCGCGAATTCGCGGCGCGGGTGAGTCATCCCGGTGACTCATCCCGGTGAGTCATCACGGTGGTATGCCAAGGTCAACCCCCCCTCTTTCCCGCGAAATCCGTTATCCTTGAAACTCGATATTCTTGTGTAATCCGATACCCTTGTGTAACCCGATACTGCGCCCCTCCCCTCTCCCCTTTACTCCCCCCCGCGTTATCTCCTTGTAACCCGATACCCCGCCCCTCCCCCCTCCACCTCACTCCCCCGCGAAATCCGATACCCCCCCTCCCTCACTCCCCCTCGGAGCTCCCGAGTTAGAACCCGCCTAGGTTAACTACTCATGTATGAATATATACTCTATAATGGATCTATCCATATAAATTTGTATAACTGTTATAAATATTCTTCTAATAGTATATTATTTTACTTGACAATATCAAATTAATATAAAATATATTATTTTTAGTTTCAATTTACACAATTGCGTTTTTAATCGACAAAGTCCATATTGGAACGCAGTGCCAATTTAAAAAACTGAAACATGTGTTTAATAATAATTGATATTGTAATATATTATTAAGCATTAAGATCCGCTTCGACCGAAAACGGCACTTCTTATTGCTTATATGTTATTTTAAGTTTTTTTTTTTAATTTTGCATAAGATACTTAATTTTTTTAATTGACATATTAATTTTTATTTTCCATGGAAAGGTTGAAGGTTTGGTTGAAGGTCTGTTAATTTCCAAGAAAAATTGTAGTATCTTATAAACATCTAAAAAAAGCAAATTTATGTAGATTTTCATGAATTCATGAGTTGTAAAAGGCTTAAGGATTTTGTCGTTTTCTGTAGAACCTTGTAGTATTGTATGCAAAATTACAACCATTCACGAATCAGAAATTTATATAGGTAAAGAATTGTACATTTATGTATTTTTCTATTGGTCTTTACAACAGACTACGAAAATAAAAACATATGTATTTTGATTTCTGCGAATTAAGAAGTTATTAATAATAGATGAATTTTGGAAGATTTGTGTAAGAACTTGTAACATTTAACTAAAAATGACAAATTTTAATTAGCCATAATTGTAATAAATTTTTTAGATGTACAAACAAATCGATGTTTGTTAATATTTGTACGCAGTTGTAGTATTTTATGAGAAACTAAAAACTGAATTGGATTCTAAGTTGCATAGTTTTACGATATGTTAATTCTGGTAGATTTCTATAGTCATTTATAAATAATTGTAGTATTCTACAAGTAAGCAGATGTTTTAATTTTTTAAGATTTTGTTTCTTCTTAAGTTTTTAAAACTTGTAGATCTTTGTACTATTTTTTATAAAATTGTAGTTTTTCATAAAATACTACTTGTAATAATTTCTTGATTTGAGAACATTGTAATTTGTGGTACTATTTCGTAGATATTTCTACAAAAAAATTGAAAAATTACACACCGTGTTCGTAATCAGCGACCTCGAAAACATATATCTACCGATTTTTATGCAATTCAAGGGATCGATTGTGGCTGTGTTCCTTTATTTACTGCCAGTACTGAAAATCTATAGTTACGTGACGCAAACTATATATTTTCAGCACTGCCCATAAAAAAGGAACACGGGATGTGTATCTTGAAACGAGGTAAAAATTACAAAAGTGAGCAGATTAATTACTAGATTTCGACAAATAAAATCGTAGATGTACTTTAGTGAATTTCATTATAAATTATAAATTTTTACCTTGTCTCAAGGGGCTCGATTGCTATCTTGAAATAAGGTGAAAATTACAAAAGTGAGGACATTCACTAAAGTATCTACGATTTTATTTGTCAAAATCTAGTAAATTTGTTCACTTTTGTAATTTTCATTTCGTTTCAAGATACACAATCAACCCCAAGTGCTGCGCTCCGATATTCACTGCCAGTAATAAAAATTTATAGTTTACGTCACATATATAGATTTTCAGCTGGCATTGAATAACGGAACAGCCAAGATACGCAATCGAACTCCTGATATTCGTCAATTTATGGTGTTTTAGCCGAAATTCCCCATTGTGTGCCGTGTGTACGACGATCGGTTAAAGACGCCCACGAAATTAATGTAATATATGTATTTTTTTAAGCTCAGCGTTTAAACAATACTAAACGCTGGACTCATAAACGACAATTTGTACGATCGGTTTCTTGGACGGCGGGGACGTCGCTGATGCGGCGATGTCGCGCAACACTGCTTCGATAGCTTCCTCCCAGTTCCGGTCCTTTATGACACTCCGGTCGATGGACGCAGACCATCTCAAACGCGGCATAGATATAACCGTCAGTACTTTCCTGAAATTAGCGTTTCATTATTAATCTCCTCCAAACAACTTCTTTGAAATTACAGTGCAATAGAGAAAATTTAATAATGACATTTTATATAGCTATAAATTATAAAGAAATTGATAAAGAGAGAGATATACCGCAGATCAGAGTGCAGCGCCGACATGTCGCCGCCCGCTTGTTCGCCAAGTTTCCTGAGAGTTTCAGCTAATGGGCCACTTAGTCTTTGCAACCTCCTCCAGGACTGAGTGTATTGTCGTCTGACAAGTTCGATGATAGTGCTAGTCAGCGCCAAGCCGACTAAGATGTATAAGGTACACAATAAAGTGTACTTTGGTTTCTCTAAATATGATTAACAGACACTATATAGTTAATACAGTAACATTTTTTTCACAGACAGATATTAATGAATTATCTACTTTTATCGAAACTAGCTCCTATCTTTATTCACAACTATCTACATTTACTATTGTCATTTACTAATATGACTATTATCATATTATTATAACAAAACTGCATTTTCGTATCTTTTCATGCTTTAAGGCTCCTGGGTACCCGAGAAAAAAAGATTATATATCTTATATATAAATATATATATATAATTATATATAATGCAATTATATATGAATTTTGTCTCTATATGATCATATATGACATATATAATTATATATAATTATATATAAACATATATAATGAGATTATATATATGTAAAAATATATATAATCATATATGACCATATATAGTCAATATATATTGAAAAGAACTGTTTAAAGCATTGACTCAGATAGCAACGTGTTTGCATTATTGCTGGCATGTTGCCGACAACATAATATGTGTTGCTACCAGAATTGTGGCAACTTAGTCCGCATTTGTCGGCAAGTTGATGCCTTCACAATATAACAATTATTTTGTATAGCAACTTGCTAGCAACTTGTTGGCAACTTATGCTACGGTCTAAAATCGTCTGATTCAAAATTCGAGCTGTTGCTGTCATGTTGCTGTAATAATTCACAAGATCACACAATGCTGTTATATTGTTAACAACGCGAAGTAAATTTGATGCTGCTCTCTTGCCGACAAATTGCTGGCAATACATATATCCAATGTTGCCTGCGTGTTGCTTCAAATATTAAATTACTCAAAATCAATTGAAGCAAATGTACGGCAAGTTGCCAGCATCATAAGCAATCATAGATTTGCGCAATTTTGCTCAGACACGTTTTGCTATCTGGGGATAAATTAAATGTATATTTTTTCAAAAGTTATAGAATCAAAAGTAAAATGATTTATCCCATATTATTATAACTTGGCACTGTTTAACGTGAGACACTGCCGTGTCTCTTGATACCATCCTTATACCACTGTTCGTCAAATTTTAAATACGAGAAATAAATTTAATAAATCCTATCGGATGCCATCTATCGGACAATCCGAATTTAAAAGTGTAATATATATAATGCACATGTGTTGTGTTTATATATGGTTATATATAATTATATATAATCTATGTGGATAAATGCTTTTTATATTGTATTGTATATCGTTTATTGTATCCTCTTGGGGTTTACAAGGCGTTTTTTCCGGGGAACATTCCCAAACTTTTTACAAAATTTAACTCTGCCCGATTACCCGGCCTGGCAAAATGCTTTTTATATAGGTATAATTTATAAGAACTCATATATAATCATGTTAAATTGTATATGAAACATTATATACACAGTGTAACAATTTTCCACCTAGACTTTTCTCATAAAATCCAAACAATTCAATATTTTTTAAAACTCTTTATATTTGTTATATATATATATATATATATATATATATATATATATATAAGTTGCCCCAAAATGACACACTCTAATATATATATATATATTTTTATTTCACGAATAGCATATATACTCCCAGAAAGGTAAAATAAGATACCTGTTAAATTTTTAGCCCTTAATATTAATATTAACAGGTCGCTCATCGCGATTTTTTATTTTTCATTTAGTAAGATAGAAAAAAATTTATAACTATCTATCAAACAGTAATACAGCATTGCGCCACATAGATTTTCTGTAGTAAATTTGCCGCTCTACAAAAAAGATCTCTTATCATTTTTTCATAAATTCAACCGTTCAAAAGATATTCAAAGTTAAAGTTTGATAAATTTTATAAAACTTGTTTTTGCTTCTTATGAATTTTGTATCATATAGACTATCAAAAATTATGAAATACTTAATACGTGTTTTTGTAGAAAATTTAACGATCTACAAAAAAGGTCTCTTATGTTTTTTTCATAAATATAACCATTTAAACGATATTAAGGTTTATACTTTGAACTTTAAACCTTAATATCGTCTAAATGGTTATATTTATGAAAAAAACATAAGAGACCTTTTTTGTAAATCGTTAAATTTTCTACAAAAACACGTATTGATTATTTCATAATTTTTGATAGTCGATATGATACAAAATTCGTAAGAAGCAAAAACAAGTTTTATAATCAAACTTTAACTTTGAATATCTTTTGAACGGTTAAATTTATGAAAAAATGATAAGAGATATTTTTTGTAGAGCGGTAAATTTACTACAGAAAATCTGTGTGGCGCAATGCTGTATTACTGTTTGTTAGATAGTTATAAATTTTTTTCTATCTTACTAAATGAAAAATAAAAAATCGCGATGAGCGACCTGTTAATATTAATATTAAGGGCTAAAAATTTAACAGGTATCTTATTTTACCTTCCTGGAAGTATATATGCTATTCGTAAAATAAAAAAAAAGTTGCCCCAAAATGACACACTCTAATATATATATATATATATGTATCGGTTTATTGTGTGTCTCCGTAGGGTTTACAAGGCGTTTTTTTTAGGAACGTACCCAAACCTCTTACAAAAATCCCCCTTCGTTCGTTCCCTGGCCATGTGCGGCCTCACAATTAATCTTTTTCCCTTCCTTTACTTTCCCCTCTTCTTTCGCCTCTCCGTTCGTCTCCTTCCACATCATCCTGTCTCGGTTCTTCCTTCCTGTCTACTTCCTGTCCTGGGTCTGTTGCTCATCGTCCGCGCCCATGAGGAGCTTCTCCTCTATCTCTCTCGTGATCTCCTCCTCCTTCGACATCCTCTCACTCCTGCTCTCTTCCACTCTCCCTCCTAATCTCCCCTCCCACTCCGCTCTCTCTCTCTCTCTCTCTCTCTCTCTCTCTCTCTTTTTATCCTCGCCTCCACCGACCTGTCCTCGTCTATCTTTACCCTTAATCTATTTCCCGCTTTCCTTCTTGTCTCTAGGACCCTCCACTTCTCCTCCTCATTCCCCAACCTAACTAGCAACGTAATCCAATCCCCCCTCAGCCCTATCACCCTCACCTCTCTTGCCCCCGCCTTCACCTTCAGGCCTTCCACAAAGAGTTCCTTCATCTTCTCCAAATTCGATTCCTCTCCTACCCACCTCTCCTTCTCAATTCTTATTATAATGTTCTTCCTTCTCATTTCATCTTCACTTCTCTCATCCTCTTCTGCCCACCATTTCCTCCTCCCCGTCTTACCTCCACTCTCCTCGCCCTCCTCTTTCTTCCATTCTCCCCCTCCTTGCTCCATTCTTTCCAACCTTCCTTTCAGACTCTTTACCTCCTCTTTCAGTTCCTCTATCACTTTCGCCTTCCTTTTCCCGTCCTCTATCACCTCCCCTAGCAACTTCCTCACCTTCTCCTCCACTACCTTCTCCCCCACCTCCTTCTCCACTATACACCTTCCTTCCATCCTGAGCTATCTCTTTCGCTTCCACCTTAACTTTCTACCCTTACACCACCAAATCTTTCTATGCTCTCCGCTTACTTCCCTCTGCTATTCAACTCTTTTTACGACCTACCTTCTCTATTACCACCATGTGCGTTTCCTACCTCTTTACTTCGATCCATCGACCCCCTTCTTCGATCTCTCGATCTCCGTGGCTGTCCGTTGATACCGTTGCGAATCCGCCCTTCTCTCTATTGCAGCCCTCTCCACTCAGTTCTACACTCCCTTCCATGTCGCCGCGCCACGTGTCTCCGTGTCCGCATCACATGCTCGCTCGTCCCTCCTCTCCGTCCCATTTCCGGCCTCCATCCTTACTGTTCCTTTCCTCTCCCTCCTCTTCTCTCCTTGCCCTGCCTCGTCCTGACTTAACTTCACTTTTTCTTCGCCTTTTCCATCCTGCCTTACTCCGAATCTTTCGTACTTCCAGGTTCTCTTCCAAGTGCTCGTCTTCCTCCGTCCCTCCTTTATGCAACTCTTCTTTTTCCCCTCGCTCCTCCGCTCCTACTCCGTTAATCCTTCTGTAATTTCTCCTTCACTTCTCGGAGCATCTGCCCGCCTTACTCAACCGGAAGTCCCTATATATATATATATATATATATATATAATTTACGCCCTTTGAGAGTTAATACTCAAATTTGGGTGTTAACCATCAAAGTTGAGTGTACTTTTTCATAAGGGATATATATCATCTAGAATCGATTTTAGTCGATAAGTATTATCATTAAAAAAAATTTTATTTCTCGAAGTTGGGACCACGTAGATTTTATTTTTTACATCGAAAACAACTTATGTGTAAAACTTTAGGTCGATCGAAAGCAGGGGTCATTCAGAACTACACTCATAATTTTATATAAAATACCAAATTTCATATATAATCACATATAATCATATATATTTATACATAGGTCCGTATTCATAGTCGGATCTTATTTTAGGACTGTCTTAAGTAATATGTCTTAAGATGCTAATGTACGGCTCTGTGATTGGTTCATAACATCTTAAGATTGTACTTAAAATGGTTTTAAATATAAGATTCGGCTATGCGAATACCGGCCATAATTATATATAATTATACATAATTTATATAATCTTTTTTCCCGGGTAGTCACCGCGGCCATATTGAATTTCTTGCTATCGAGGCGAGAAATGACTCTATTTTGTCGTGTGTGGCATTCTCCAATAAAAAGACATTTCAATAAAAAAATCACTTATATATCGTTTCAGAACACTTCTAAAATTGATCGTGTTTAATGCATATTATTCGCTGTGTACAGAGAGACTAGTGCTGCCATGATTGGTGAAATATCGCACATTTTGCTGGAATAGCTGTCAATGATTATTAATATTCGAGCTACGTAAACTGTCGTTAAATAACTTGAATCTTAATTTTACTGATGAAAAAATTGTTATATTATATACAAATCAGTTGAAATAGATTTTCGCTATATTTGTTTTAAATATAAGTTAATTTTTCTCTTATTTTTTGGAATAAACCTTATCATACAAACGGGATTCGGGCCTATCTCATGACATTAAATTTAATCCAAGTGCAATATTAAAAGGAAAAGCCTTAGCAATATCGCATATAGTTCGCGTTGAAGAATTGCGCAGTGTAAATATAAGTCATTTAATAAGGTGTAGTATGGTACCGCAAGCGTCTGCGTACCTAACCTAACCGCAAAAGTCTGTCAATGCTTTTGGAAATGAATAAAATTTAATCTTTTTCTTATGACGCCGTCTCCTTTCGAAGGTTGGCGATCCAAATGGCCAACATAGTCTTAGATACGGCCATGCAAAAGATGTCCACTGAAGTACAGCCAAACCATCTTCTGATGTCTTTCGACCAGGAATTTTGGCGCCTGCCGATGGATCTCTTCCCTTGAATCTTGCCTTGGATGATCAGTCGCATGAGTTCGTATCTTTCTCCTCGCATCAGGTGTCCTATATATCTCGTCTTTCTCTCCCTGATTGTCAACATGAGTTCCTTCTGCTTATGCATACGGCTGAGGACTTCCTCATTGGTTATTTTATTTACCCATAATATGCGCAACATACGACGGTACAGATACATCTCGAAAGCATCTATTTTCTTTTTCGTATTTGAGTCAAGAGTCCAGCTTTCGCAACCGTATAACAGGGTAGAGAATATGTAGCATCTGATCATACGGACCCTGAGGTCCAAACTTAGATCCGATCTCGTGAAGAACGTCTTTATATTCGTAAATGTTCTCCTAGCCTGCTCGATTCTTGATCTGATCTCTTTCTTAGGGTCATATAGACTGGTCATGATGGTTCCAAGATATTTGAAGGACGAGACTTGTTCCACAGTTGCCCCCTTAATAATCAGATGTGCACGCACATGTGTCTTAGAGAAAACCATGGTTTTGGTTTTCGTAGTATTCGTGAAGAGGCCAAAGCTTTCATTGTGTCGAACTATGCGGTCCATCATGTTTTGCAAGTCATGCATGTTCTCTGCTAACACAACGGTATCGTCAGCATATCTGATATTATTAATCGTCCTGCCATTAATCATGATTCCACCAGTAATTCCCTCTAGAGCTTCCTTGAAAATAGCCTCCGAGTATATATTGAATAGTAGTGGTGATAAGACACATCCCTGCCGCACTCCTTTCTTGATGAGAGTTGTTTCCGACGTTGCTGATTCCAGTCTAACTTCTGCGGTTTGTTGCCAGTAGAGGTTTGAGATTAAGCGTATTTCTTCTCTGTCGATCCCAGTCGCTCTGAGGATCTCTATCATCTTATGATGTTTGACGCAGTCGAATGCTTTTCTGTAGTCAATGAAGCATGCAAATACATTGATGTTCATGTCTCTGCATCTTTGTGTTAGTACATTCAAGAAGAACAACGCTTCGCGGGTGCCAAGACCATTCCTGAATCCGAATTGGGTTTCATCCAGCTGGTACTCATATTTCCTGAAGGTTCGGGTGTGAAAATTTAATATCTTCTATGAAATACATATTTACACGAATGCACGCAACAATTTAAGTTTCTCTTTCGTAATTTTTCCCTTACGATGTACTAGATTACTGGAAAATAATAACTGTCACTCCAGCAAATAATGCAAATTTCGGCAACCATGAGCGCCCTAAGTCCTACTTTTCCGCTATAGTATACCATCGCACGGAGCGAATATGGCAGCGGATACCAAAAAGTGAACATACGCTCATTGATTGAGGATCCCAATCGGACAACCAGTGAACTTTGTACTATATTGGAATGCTCACTGCAATGTTTAGGGGCCGGGCACAAAGAAAAAAGGAATAGGTTGCTCAGTGTCCAGACAGAGAAAGAAACGGACGTTGAGCAATCTATCTCTTTTTTTTCGTGCTCGGCTTCTAAGCATTGCTGTGAGCATATTCCAGTACAGCTATCACAGAAAAAAAGAACATTCTTATTTAGAGAATATCTTTATTTTGGACATGTAAATCTTGAAATGAGATTGCCGTAAAACGAAGATAAATTACTTGCATCAAAGCATTATATATATAATTCAATAAAGAAAAATATATTATTCAAAAATAATTTTATTGATAATGAGGTTTTAAAACCGAATCTGCTTTTTATCTCACACTGCCTCACAGGGGGGTTCGCTTATATATGCGGCTGGATGTATTTTAAATACGAGAAAGCTCTTCTTGTCATGCGCCGCCTAGCGACGTTGTTGCAAACTACCGTCGGCAAAATGCGCGGATGCGTTTTATGCGGGTGGCGTAGGCCGCCACAATGGCCGGTATTCGTAGTCAGATCTTATATTTAAGACCGTCTTAAGTACGATCTTAAAGTGTTATGAACCAATCACAGAGTCGTATTAGCATCTTAAGACATTACTTAAGACAGTCTTGAAATAAGATCCGACTATGAATACTGGCCAATTCTTCTTCCAATTTCTTCTTCTTCATTGTAACATAATAAAATTGAAACAACATTATTTGTCAGGTTCAAACCCTGGCTGGGGTAATATTTTTCGCAATAAAAATTTAAACCTATTTAATTTAGAAATTACATCAACTGACCGAAACCCATGGTCGAAATTAATAATGCCTCGATGATTGATCCGAAAAAGTGCTGTACACACGTGTGAATCTGACAAACCAAGTTGGCTCACAGTTTTTCAATGTTCATATCGGAAAGACGTTATATATTGCCAGTCACGGTCGATTTAAAGAAATTACTTCAATTGTTATTCTATACTGGCAAAAAAAATTTATTATTCTGAACATTATTTGTGTTCACGTAGAGAGTATTGAATTTTAAAATAAGATTAAACTTTTTAAACGTCTATCGTTATAATATAAATTATACTTTTGATTTAAAAGTACTGTTATTTTTTATTCAATATTATTTGGTTTCCATTAATAAAAATTATTTTTAAATAATAAGAATATATTTTTTTTTATTGAATTATATATGTTTTGATGCAAGTAATTTATCTTTGTTTAATGCTTTATAATCTCATTTTAAGATTTACATGTCAAAGATAAATATATTCTCTAAACCCTGGCGGAAAAAATTTCTATGAGTAACTACAAAATTTGATTAGAAATAGAAATTTGTACATTTTTGTTAAAATATTTAATTTTTTGTAGAAATAGTTATTTTTTTGTAGAAATATCTACGAAATGGTACCACAAATTACAATGTTCTCAAATCAAGAAATTATTGCAAGTAGTATTTCATGAAAAACTACAATTTTATAAAAAATAGTACAAAAATCTACAAATTTAAAAAAAAAAAAAAAACAAAATTTTAAAAAATTAAAACTTCTGTTTACTCTTGTAGAATACTACAATTATTTATAAATGACTATAGAAATCTACCACAATTTACATATCGTAAAACTGTGCAACTTAGAATCTAATTCAGTTTTTAGTTTCTCATAAAATACTACAATTTTGTACGAATAGTAACAAATACCGATTTGTTTGTACAGCTCAAAAATGTATTACAATTATAGCTAATTAAACTTTGTACTTCTTAGTTAAATGTTACAAGTTTTTACACAAATCTTCCAAAATTCATCTATTATTAACTCCTTAATTTGCAGAAGTCAAAATACTTATGTTTTTATTTTTGTATAGTTTGCTGTAAGATCCAATAGAAAAATACACAAATGTACAATTTTTTACCTTATTAAATTTCTGACTCGTGAATGATTGTGATTTCGCATATAATACTACAAGGTCTTATAGAAAACAACAAAATTCTTAGCCTTTTACGAATCGTAAATCCATGAAAATCTACATGTATTCACTTTTTTAGATTTTTATAAGAATACTACAATTTTCCATGGAAAGTTTGAAAGTTTGGTTGAAGGTCTGTTAATTTTCATGTAAACTTGTAGTATCTTATAAACATCTAAAAAAAGCAATGTAGATTTTCATGAATTCACGAGTTTGTAAAAGGCTTAAGGATTTTGTCGTTTTCTGTAGGATCTTGTAGTATTGTATGCAAAATTACAACCATTCACGAATCAGAAATATATATAGGTAAAAAATTGTACATTTATATATTTTTCTATTGGACTTTACAACAGACTACACAAAAATAAAAACATAAGTATTTTGACTTCTGCGAATTAAAAAGTTATTAATATAATAG
Organism: Temnothorax longispinosus; assembly: GCF_030848805.1. NCBI lineage: Eukaryota > Metazoa > Arthropoda > Insecta > Hymenoptera > Formicidae > Temnothorax > Temnothorax longispinosus. Next base: position 12,713,911 of record NC_092366.1, on the reverse strand, counting down.
ATGAATTTTAGAAGATTTGTGTAAAAACTTGTAACATTTAACTAAAAATTACAAATTTTAATTAGCCATAATTGTAATAGATTTTTGAGCTGTACAAACAAATCGGTATTTGTTACTATTCGTACAAAATTGTAGTATTTTATGAGAAACTAAAAATTGAATTAGATTCTAATTTGCATAGTTTTACGATATGTAAATTGTGGTAGATTTCTATAGTCATTTATAAATAATTTAGTATTCTACAAGAGTAAGCAGATGTTTTAATTTTTTAAGATTTTGTTGATTCTCAAATTTTTAATAGTAGTTAATAGTAGTTTGACGTAGTTTTGTCCCGTAATATATAGATCAAGTTGTAGCAATATAACTACAAGTTCTGACAAAAACTATCGAAAAATCTACACAAGTGTTTTAATCTCTTTCTATTCTATCCTGGTGGAAATAATTTTACAACAATTTACGTATTTCTATGAAAAATTACAATCTTCTACAACAAATCACAAATTTCTACATGTGAAAATTGTAGAAATTCATGGTAAATTGTAGTAAATTGTAATAAATTGTAGTAAGTTGTAAAAAGTAATAGAAAATTGTAACAACATTTTTACGAACATTTTTATGAGACGTAGTAAATCGTAGAAGTTGTAGATTATTGTAAAAATCATAACTATTTACAACTATCTACAACATTCTGCAAATATTTTTTATGAGAACGTAGTAAATTGTAGAAGTTGTAGATTATTGTAAAAATCACAACTATTTACAACTTTCTACAACGTTTTAACAAAATTTTTTATAAAAATTGTAGTAATTTGTAGAAGTTGCAAGTTATTGTAAAAATTACAACTATTTACAACTTTCTACAATATTCTAAAAATATTTTTATGATTAAATGTAAGATATAAACAAAGTATACTTGTCCTACTCTAACTTATATTGCATCAGTGTGCACTAATTCAGCAGTGCAGGAATAGAAACAGATCTTATTGAAAGTTGTAGATTTCAGCAGAGTTTACACCGATCACTTTTGATACGCGTATTAAATAATAAATAACTAGTAAATAAATCTGATTATTGGCTGATCAGTTCAAATATACTATTTGATACGCGTATCAAGAGATTGGTGTAAACTAGGCCAATGTCGAACATGTCGCATATTTAGTATTATCCAGTGAGAAAGCTGATGTCGAATCGACGTCAATTCAACGTCGATTCGCCGGAAACTCATCGACATCGAAATTAAGATAAAAAATCAGCTGATTTCAATCAAATTGTTTTGGCATCATGAGTTGAAATAAGATCCGACTATGAATACCGGCCATAGTCTCTTAATTTTAGACAAAATTTTTAGAGTTTTGGACACAAGTAACGAAGTAACTTAGAAAGAAGCAACTTGATGCCAAAACAATTTGATTGAAATCGGCTGATTTTCAATGTCAAATTCGATGTCGATAAGTCATCGATTCGATATCAATTTTGTAAGAAATATATATATATATATGACCCTATTAAGAGCTGACACCTTCCGTACGTCTGTTAACAATAAGTGTAACATATGTAGACAATACGAAACGTCTTCATCAATCAATGTTGTAGCACAGTGCGGAAGGTTACTGACTCAAGAGCCAGGGGTTTCAGGTTCAAATCCAGCGGTGGTAAACAAATTTTTTAACAATAAAGCGGGGAGCACACATTTTTGCACAACGCATAATGCGTAAGCATAAGAAAACTGATTGGTTCATATTGTTACGCTCGGCCGTACGTCTCACGCCACTCACACTCTCTCAATCACTGGCGGCTCGCGGAAAGCAAGGAAGGACACTCTGATGTTAGAAACTCGTTTATTATTATAAAATACAACAACAGGGCAGACACGTTTGTTCGGCACGAAAGCCCAGATTCAAATCTGACTCGCGTCGCTAATCAACAACCGTTGCCACGGGGCGCTTCTCACTTCACGTCCGACTCGCGTGTACCGGGCGTCTCAGCACGGGCGTAACAATATACATGTGCATAAGAAAATAAACCAATCAATTTTTTTATGCTTACGCATTATGCGTTGTGCAGAAGTGTGTGCTCCCCGCTTAAGTACAATATAAATTTATTTAATTAAACTTGCACGTAATCAAGATTTTCAGCAATAAAATAATGTTCAACAAGAGAAGTAAATTTTATTTTTTATTTTGTTTGTAGTATATCCAAAAAGTTGTAGTTATTCATAAAAATTCCCAATCAGCAGACAATGTTTTTTAAATGTGTTTTTAATATTTATTTTTTATTAATTATATACATTTGTACAATTCATTGTAAAAATAATATTTATGTAATGTTTATTAAATATTTATTTCACATTGATTATTTATTTGAAGTAATAATTTAGAAAAAATATTTATTAAACGTTTATTTAATATTTGTTTTACATTAGTAAGTTATTTGCAATAATGATTTTAAAAAACATTTATTTAATATTTATTCGACATTAATATTTATTCGACATTAATATTTATGTTACATTAATTATTTATTTGCAATAATAATTTAAAAAAACGTTTATTTAACATTTATTCGATATTAATTTAATATTTATGTTACATTAATTATTTATTTGCAATAATGATTGAAAGAAACATTTACTTAACATTTATTTAATATTATTTTATATTAATTATTTCATTATAAGAGTTTTATTATTTTTCTATTGTCGTTTTGCTCTATAAATGCCGTTTCGTGGCAAATTTCCGCGTCACGTATTTATATAAAGCTGATACATATGTATATTATATATGTATGTGTGTGTTCAGATATTGCGCTCAAATTCCTTCGCGTTTTGCAAACGTCCGATTGTTTCATTCAGATGGCGCGACGCGTGAGTCGCCACTTTCAAAGCGCCCCCCACCTCCTTCTTTGCTCTCGTTCAGTGTCATGGCCGCTCTTGCTGCGTTTCTTCGGACGAGACGAGTACGTTTTCCTTCTTTCGTAACTGATTGAGCTAAGCGGCACGTATTCTGGAGACCAATCGAGCGAGATTCGACTTCCCAAGGAGAGCTCACCGCCAGGAAAAGGAGAGCTGCGGCAGCTCGCGTCCGAGAGGGAGGATTGAAGCGAGGAGTCCGGTCCAGCGAGCAGGACTCTTCCGATATTCTCATTTGGGACGCCATATTGGAAGACCGACATTGATCGTAGTAGTACAAGGGGCTTTGCAAGGTTAATTTTCGTCTTGAGATCTTGGAATTGCTCTCATTCTTGTGGCTCTGGTTTATATTCTAGCCCTAATGTAATTTTAATATATGCATTACAATTTTACACTGTCAAATAATAAATAATATTGTTTGATAATAATAACAACCGTATAGATAATAGTAACAATTTTATTACTTGACTTATTTCATTCTATTTTTGACAACTCGTATATACATTAATTGTGGCTAAGGTCTATACTATGTCATAGTGTAGATCTTAGCTACATTTCTGGCAAGTCAGTCCAAAGTATGCGGCTTTGTTCTCTATCCTTTTTATCTGTAGCAATTTTATTTCTTTTTATTTTTTAATTATTTTTTATGTATTATCTCTTACGTATCAGGTTTCTGAAGAAGACTAAGTATATAAAGTCGAAACGTAAAACGTTAATTGTATTTAAAATTTGTTTAATTAAACGAGATTTTGTTTTTAAATTTAAGTTGATGACCTTTTTATAACTCGAAAATCAGCCAGTCTTCCTTCCTATAGTTTATTTTGTACTGTTAGTTTTTTTTAATTTAGTTATATTTTTTTCCATTAACACATTTGTTATAGTGATTGTGCAGTAGAAAATCTGAAAAAATAAATGTTTTTAAAGAGTAAAGATAGTATATATTTTGAAATTTATGTATTTTATGTAAACATAACAAATAACATTTTATTTGCAATTTATTTTAGAACATGCCAAAAACACCGTTTCATAAGCTTTCCAAGAAAGTTAAAGGGCAGAAAGTGAATGTTGAAGTTGTAGAAGAACTCAATTCAACAGATTCTTTAATTGAATTTGGTCAATTGCATATTCAGCAAACACATGCTTCCGTTAAAAGCCAAAGTTCCGTAATACCAGATTTTCTTCATAATCAAAAAGAATCTGAACTTTCTCATTATTATTAACTTTTTCATCATTCTGAACTTCCTCACCATTCTGAATTTACTAATAATTCTGATCATTTTGAGTAGGTACTCTGAATACTTTGATTTCGAGAATAACGATAATTATAGAGATATATTTAACATTAACAGACACACCGGCAACAATAACGAAGCTCATTCAGATGGCAACGATGATAACTCTGAAAACTGCGAGAATAGTGATGAGAACAATGAGAACCAAAAGAACGATGAGGAAAAAAATCTCCCATAAAGATATTTTACATGGGATATACTGTCCAGCTCTTGTTCATTTACGTAAGGTCAATATTCTCGAGTTTATCTACATGGGATTTCGGAGAGTAAAAGATGACGCGTGACAAATATATAAAGATAAATATATTACATATAAAAGAAAAAAAAATATATATAAATAATATATAGATATTTGTATAGAAATATATTCAAATAAAATAATGAGAAAAATAAAATTTTAACATTTATTTTTTCAATTTTAATAAAGTACTTTGTTGTTTTAAAGCCTATCAATAGCACACAATTAAGTTTATAAGTAAAAAATGTTTTTTAACGTTTATAAAATTTATTTTAGATTTGAAAAATAATTGTTTCACATTTGAAAGGTTGTTTAAATGTTTGAAAAACATCTTACGTTTGAAAACTGTTCTTTTAATACGAATACTAAAATTTTTATACAACTAATAATATAAATATATAAAAGAACAATTTTTAAGATGTTGTTTTTCAAATATTAAAAAAACTTTTTTAATGTGAAAGAAATATTTATTCAAATCTTAAATTAATGTTTTTTAAACATTAAAAAAATATCTTTTTAAACGTTAAAATGAACGTTTTCAAACACTAAAAAATATCTTTTTAAACATTAAAATAAACATTTTCTAAACACTAAAAAAACATTTTTCTTAAACGTTAAAATAAACGTTTTTAAACGTTAAAAAAATGTTTTTTTTTAATGTTAAAATAAATGTTTTTTAAATGAAAAAAAGGTGTGTTAACCCATGATTTTTAACATTTTTAAAAATGTTTTCAAAAATGTTTTCCAAATGTTTTTAAAAATATTTTTAAAAACATTTCTTTGTTGAGATTGGGTTTCTACGTAATTTGTGAAAAATTACAAACATGGCCCAAATCGCGTACTTTTGATGTAAAAATTACGTAAAAATAGCGTGAAAAGTTGTAATTATATTACAAGAAATTGTAATTTTCGCATAATTTTTGCGTGAAAATTTATAAAATTATTTCCACCAGGGTAGTATTTCCTTGTAGTCTACTGTACTCAAATAGACATAGAAATGTGTAGAATATCAGTATTAGTTGTAATTTGACGTAGTTTCACCGAAAAATTTATAGATCAAGATCCACTTAAAAAATACAAAAATTTACAAAAGTGTTCCAATTCTAGCATTTTCATATAGGATTTTGTAGCACTTCTTAAATTTATGTAGACTTTAATAGATTCTGGCAATTATATTTTATAGTTTTTTGTAGCACACTTTTATTTTTTTTTAAATTTTGTAGAAATATTTCCGCCATAAGAATATTCTTTTTTTTTTTTGTAGAGTTCACAGTGGACAACCAAAACTCCACCAACTTGCTTAACCTATAGGGGATCTGTAGTGTATTGACGTGGGATAGGAGATAAACTGAAGCTCAGGTACGCACAAAAATTGTGTACTTTATTCTGTACACAGGCACACGTGTGCCATTGACAAAGGCAGGCAGAGGACTGACTGCAAAGCAAGAGAGTGGGAGGGGGTTCCCACTCTTATGGCGGGTTCTCAGTACATATAAAATTAAGTTTAATACACAACATTTCCTCCCCCACATGAGAGAAAGTAAAAAAACAAAAGAAATCATTAGGACTTTAAGTGACTTTAAATGATGAGTTTAGCTCGGTGTATATCGCTGTGTTGGTCGCCGTTGTCGTTGGGAACGACGTGGTGTCGGCGCAGAACTACTTCTGCGGGGTACACAGGCGGGGTTGCTCCTTGTTTTGGAGCATCAGTCGGGGGTACTGCTGGTGCGGCGGCAGGAGGGCGCGCTGGTGTAATGGCGGGTGAGCGCGCTGGCGTCCCTCCCTTTTTCTTGTAGAAATGGATGCGCCGTGACCGCTGTGGAGTAGTTGCACTCAGGCCTGCTGGTGGAGCAGGCTGTGGCTGTTTGGCAGTTTTTAGACCTTCCTGACGACTCCTGATCTGGTCGACATGTCTCTTGAACATCGACCATCGAATTTGATTTTGTAATGGAGGTCTCCTAGGCGGGCGGCGATAACTCCGGGAATCCACCTGTCCATACGCGGATTACCTGAAAGAAAGTATACTGTCTGTGAGGTTTGGAACGTTCTAAAAGGCAAGACCACTCGACTCTCAGGCTTCACTGCCTTCGTGGGCTTCTTAACATCAGGCCGCACCAAGTCGAGGCGGGTACGCAAGCTTCGTCCTAGGAACAACTGCGAAGGTGGTTGTCCAGTGGTTGAATGCGGGGCTTTGCGATATTGCCGCAGGAACTCATTTAAATTTCGTTGCAGAGTGTTCTTGGTAGTTGCCATCGTCTTAAGCGCGTCTTTGACCGTCTGTACGTAGCGCTCAGCTTGACCGTTCGTCGCTGGGTGGTACGGGGCCGTAAATTTGTGGTACTTGACTCCACTTACTCGTAGAAATTCTTTGAATTCCGCTGACGTAAACTGTGTGCCATTATCTGAGACCACAGTGACTGGAACGCCGCGGCGTAGGCTGCAAACAGTTCGTCCATGATTCTGATCGTTGCTGTTGATGTAGTGGAATTCGTAACTTTGACTTCTAGCTATTTGCTAAAGGCGTCCACAACAATGAGTATCATCATGCCTGCGACTGGACCCGCGTAATCGATATGGATCCGCTCCCAAAGAGGTCGATTCTGTATTTTGAGACAAGGTGAAAATTACAAAAGTGAACAGATTTACTAGATTTTGACAAATAAAATTGTAGATTCTCTAGTAAATTTCCTCACTTTTGTAATTTTCACCTCGTCTCAAGATACAGAATCGACCCCAAGGTCCTTTAGGATATTTCCACTGGTGCTCACGATATTTTGGCGGTGCATGCGCATGCTTTCCACATTCTGTGCATGCTCTGGCGACATCCTCAATGTCAGCATCTATGCCTGGCCAAAAGACAAAAGAGCGAGCTAGGCCCTTCATCTTGACGATGCCTACGTGCGCTGCATGCAGGTCGGCGAGAATGGCTGGTCGCAATGATGGCGGTATGATGACTCGATGCTCCAAGAGTAAATAGTCCAAGATCCCAGGGCTCTCAGACGTAACTTATTTTGTGAAAGACAAAATGTGGGACATTGAGTAGTGTTCATATGAACTTTGAATACCTGCGTACCTGCAAAGGTGGTTAGACGGCCGATTTACAGGTACCAGGTGAGAAAGGTAAGTAAAAATAGGACTAACTTAACTTAAATTCTGACGGCTGATTTTTATATATACTTTATAAAATATTATTACAAAATAATATTCAACACTGCCAGACACTTTCCGCCGGCCATAACTTCCGCCAGACGCTTTAAAGCTCCCTAAAATAAAAAAAATGAACTTTACTTACATTCTGACGCTTGATTTTTATATATGTTACTTAGCGGACTATTTCAAAACTATATGTGCTTAGCCAGACAAATCGTAAGGGCCAAACATTCCCCCAGACACCAAAAACATTCAGCCGTGAGTATGAGCGCGAGGGTACTATGCTCGCGTTTTAGAGCGAGTGAGATATCTATATGTGAATTAATTTACCCCTCTTAAACTCAGTCTTATAATATCTATGAAGATAAGTCAGAAAAAAACACCGTCCTTTTTTTATTACATTTTCTTCAACAAAAACACACATTTTATCAAAAACAGCTTGATGGAGTTGACGAACATCATGCCACTTAGTTTTAATTGTTTTTTTCTTTGACGATGTTTTATAAGAATATTCCAATTGACAATTTTTGTGATAATATATTTTTGTATGAATACAATTTTTAACTTTATTAATCAACTCCGCAAATGTTTCGTCTTCTTCATCTATCTTAGGCTGCGGTCTACTTGACGCTACAAATGCTTCGAAGCATTCCTCTTCTCTTTTCTTTCAATGAAGAAAGAAGGAGAAGAAGAACGCTCCAAAGCATTTGTAGCGTCAAGTGGACCGCAGCCTTATTCAGAAAATCGTTTTTATTAGATGAATGTAATGGCAGTCTTTTTGATCTATGTTTTTTTGTCTTTTGGTTACAAAATATACTTATACATATACTTATACATATAATATACTTATACATATAAGTATATTTTGTAACCAAAAGACAAAAAAACATAGATCAAAAAGACTGCCATTACATTCATCTAATAAAAACGATTTTCTGAATAAGATAGATGAAGAAGACGAAACATTTGCGGAGTTGATTAATAAAGTTAAAAATTGTATTCATACAAAAATATATTATCACAAAAATTGTCAATTGGAATATTCTTATAAAACATCGTCAAAGAAAAAAACAATTAAAACTAAGTGGCATGATGTTCGTCAACTCCATCAAGCTGTTTTTGATAAAATGTGTGTTTTTGTTGAAGAAAATGTAATAAAAAAAGGACGGTGTTTTTTTCTGACTTATCTTCATAGATATTATAAGACTGAGTTTAAGAGGGGTAAATTAGTTCACATATAGATATTTTACTCGCTCTAAAACGCGAGCATAGTACCCTCGCGCTCATACTCACGGCTGAATGTTTTTGGTGTCTGGGGGAATGTTTGGCCCTTACGATTTGTCTGGCTAAGCACATATAGTTTTGAAATAGTCCGCTAAGTAACATATATAAAAATCAAGCGTCAGAATGTAAGTAAAGTTATTCATTTTTTTTATTTTAGGGAGCTTTAAAGCGTCTGGCGGAAGTTATGGCCGGCGAAAAGTGTCTGGCAGTGTTGAATATTATTTTGTAATAATATTTTATAAAGTATATATAAAAATCAGCCGTCAGAATTTAAGTTAAGTTAGTCCTATTTTTACTTACCTTTCTCACCTGGTACCTGTAAATCGGCCGTCTAACCACCTTTGCAGGTACGCAGGTATTCAAAGTTCATATGAACACTACTCAATGTCCCACATTTTGTCTTTCACAAAATAAGTTACGTCTGGGAGCCCTGGGATCTTGGACTAAAACAGTCTCTTGATAGTGTACAGTTTGTCTCCGGAGCTTTGTATCCGAAACGAGTAAGGCATTGACCTGTCTCCAAGATTTGGATTATTTTGCTTAAGTGTGGATCCTTGCGTGTTTCACTTGCGATGTGCTCCGCTCGCACCGGTAGCTGTTTGATCTGGTGCATAACAATAAAGTAATCGAATCCATCACCGTGCTGTATTTCTTCCTCCTCCCGAGCAGACAATTTGTGAATTGTATCTGTTGCTGAAGGTAAAAGCATTCTGGAACAATAATCAGCATTAATGTTGGCTTTCGTAGGCTTATATATAATATCAAAGTCGAAATGGGAAAGATAATCCGCATAATTCGCCATTCTGCTAATACATAGTACAGGGAGAGACTTCTCCGGATGAAGAATCTGCGTAAGAGGTTTGTGGTCCGTTATCAGTGTGAAGTGGCGGGCATATACGTAGTAGAAAAATTTCTTGATAGCCCATACTATGGCAAGCGCCTCCTTGTCAATTTGTGGATAACGCTGCTCTGTAGACATGATCGTGCGACTTGCGTAAGCGATAGGACGCTCCGAACCATTATTAAGCCGGTGAGATAATACAGCTCCCAAACCTGTTTTGCTCGCGTCTGTAGCCAATACCAGTGGCAATTGCGGGTCGTAAGGCATTAAAACCTGAGGCGATATTAACGATGTCTGTATAGGCTTCTTCCGCTGTTGTTGTCCATTGAAAAGGATATGTATTCAGCATGTCCCGCAGTGGACGACTCCTGCTAGACAGGTCCGGAATGAAAAACCCGTTGTTAACGTATAATACGAAGTTTTCAAATAGAAATATATAGCTAGGGGAATTTGATTAGTAGAACACCCTTCCGGCTACCTGAGGGTGTTGCGAGCCCGCCTTGTGGAGAAAGTCAGTCTTTCGGTAGGCGCGTTGGTAGGCAGTTGTACAGATCGTTTGTAATAAAATATTCATGTTCTCTAAACCGTGTCTACCAGTGACTCAAATCCTATCAATACGTGCCTAGCACCGGTCCTCACTTGAGGACACAACACCCGTTTACTATGTTGCTTTTCCCAGAAATAACTAAAGTTCTGCTTGCGTGGATGGCTTAGGTGCATCCCTAATCGCTCTGATGTGCTTATCAGACTTATGCACTCCATGAGCGTTGATTTTGTGGCCTAGAAATTCCACCGATGGGGTAGCAAAGACGCATTTGTCACGGTTCAATTTTAGACCGTTAATTGGTTCTCAATCGTTGAAGAACCGTATCTAAGATTACTAGAAGCTTGTCAAAACTATTTGCGAATATTGTTATGTCATCGAAAAATACTGTTACATTCTCTAGATCTCCTAGGATTGTTTCGATACGGCGTTGCCACGCTGCTGGGATATTGGCTGCTCCATATACTGCCCGTTTGGGACGAATTAGTCCGTGTGTTGAAGTGTTCAATGTTAATGCATGACTGAACTCTGCGTCAACTGAAAGGTGCGTGTATGCGTCCGTAATATCTAAATGACAGAAAAGCTTTGCACCCTTCATTCGGTTAAACAGGTGCTCTGGCTTAGGGATAGGGTCCCAGATAGCAACAAGTGTTCGTTCTGAGTACATATTGTACTCACGTTTATTAAAAACATGATGGCAAGAATAGACACAGATGCGGGCTCATATGTTGCTCAGAATGCAGACACGTTATGAATTCTATAAAAGTTTACAAAATAGTTCCATAATGAACACATAAATGTTCAATGAAATACTGCATATTGTGTGCATATAAAGCTCAAGAAATGACAACAATTTTAAATATTTTATACTTAATAAAATTATTTAAAAACATGTAAATAAATAAGTAAGATGTATCCAACAATTTATCAAAAATTGCTTCGCAGACCAAAGGTATCACAAGCTGATCTGCAGCAAAGAACATTGTAATTAGGCTTCTCACAAGCTCGCCTCTTATACTAGTGCGTGATGATTTTTGATTACGAGAAAGTGACGCGTGGTATAGCCGCGTCGCGGCAGCGTGCGGTACTAGCGCTCGTCAGCATGTGATTATCATGAGTTGGCTAACAAGTAACACTACCCAAGTGTAAATCGCCGATTTGGATAATTTTTTAATATGTTTTAGTAGACGTAAAAATAAGACATACGTATTTTTTTTATCGGCGGAAAACCATATTTAGGGTGTGAAACACCCCTTTGAATTTATGGGTATCGATTTAATTGTTTTGTATATAAGGATTCAGTATTTTCGGCCCGAACCAAATAAAATAGTTGCATTATCAAGAGATATGAAAAATGAAAAATTTTCGACTCGGTTCGATCATTTTTAGGGGGTAAACCACCCCCTGTATTTGAAACAAAAATTTAAAAAATGCCCAGATAATTGCAAATTTCATTCAAAAATTTTGAAAAAAATATATGTTACACTCGCATCCAAAACAAACGTGAGACTGTTTGAGGATTTAAGGGTGACCACCCTTTTATTGAATTTCTTACGTAACATTTAGAGCATCGGCAAAAAATGTCCGTTTTCGGTACCTCGATTTTTGAAACTTTTTTTATGCCAAATGGTTACTTATGATGACCCAATAATCCCTGCAAAATTTCAAGAGGAACATACGCTCCGTTTAAGAAATATAGGGGGTATTTTCTGATTGGATATGGTCAACTTTGACTCCCTATATTTCTTAAACGGAGCGTATGCTCCTCTTGAAATTTTGCAGGGATTATTGGGTCATCATAAGTAACCATTTGGCATAAAAAAAGTTTCAAAAATCGAGGTACCGAAAACGGACATTTTTTGCCGATGCTCTAAATGTTACGTAAGAAATTCGATAAAAGGGTGGTCACCCTTAAATCCTCAAACAGTCTCACTTTTGTTTTGGATGCGAGTGTAACATATATTTTTTTCAAAATTTTTGAATGAAATTTGCAATTATCTGGGCATTTTTTAAATTTTTGTTTCAAATACAGGGGGTGGTTTACCCCCTAAAAATGATCGAACCGAGTCGAAAAATTTTCATTTTTCATATCTCTTGATAATGCAACTATTTTATTTGGTTCGAGCCGAAAATACTGAATCCTTATATACAAAACAATTAAATCGATACCCATAAATTCAAAGGGGTGTTTCACACCCTAAATATGGTTTTCCGCCGATAAAAAAAAATACGTATGTCTTATTTTTACGTCTACTAAAACATATTAAAAAATTATCCAAATCGGCGATTTACACTTGGGTAGTGTTACTTGTAAGTAACGTCAATATCTGAGCTCATATATTTCCTCATATACATGTTAACTTGTACTCATGATGTGTATCATCACAATATGATTACAAGACATACATCACCTTTCGATCAATATCAGAAGATCATGACGTGATGAAATCTGATCATCAGGCATTGCTATCTGGGGTGTTCATCAATGACAATGCGTGGATTTAACGTAGGTTTGTAATTATCTGTAATCCTTAATTTACCGTTTTTTTTTTCATGATTATATGCGTTGTAAAAGCCCATTCTGAATGTTCTACTCTTTCGTAGAATCCTGAAGCTATTTTAGCGTCAATCTCCTTGGCGTAAGCATCACGTAATGCTAGAGAAACTTCTCGTGCACGGGCAAAAACGGGTGTCGCTCCTGGTTTGAAGTGGACTGAGACTGGCGGTCCTGTCAGCTTGCCCGGTACCGTACTAAATAAATCTTAATAATTCATTAAGAATTGATCTAGACGAATCTTCTGCTCTTCGCGGAGGTTAGGTATCTCCGTAATTATCGTATAAATGCTATCTGGCGCGTCAAAAAGTTCGTGAAATTTTATCTCGTGCGTAAATTGGGAGATCCATTCTCTGCCAAATAGTGAATCAAAATTACCGTCAACGACATAAAGATCTAGTTTCCGAGTAGTCACACCTAGCGTAACTTCCACGGGTGTACATCCGATACAACTAATATGATGCCCTGTATAACTAGCAAAACGTCTGTCTGTTTTGAACAACTTGCAATTCGGTTTAATTGAAAGCAAAATTTCCTTACTCACAATACCGCAGGGCGCACCCGTATCTAACTCTATTTCTAAATTTCGGCCATCAATGCTTACCACGAGCGTGCGTTTAGACGAAGTATCACATCTGTCAGTTTCACTGAGTTTGTCCAAACGTTGCACAATGTCGACCCGTGTCGTCGATTGATCAGTTGCAATCTGATCCATTGTTTCTGCAGGGGTTTGAATTTGCTTCGGTGCCTTACAAATTTTGACAATGTGTCCTTTCTTGCCACAATTATGACATATAGCCTCACGAAACCTACACTTGTCACGAGCGTGCGGTCCATCGCAGCTTGCGCAGATACGCTCTTTCTTGTCGGAACTCCGTTTGTCACCTTGACGCTGGAAACGTGGATTCCTTTGCTTGTTATGTTCATGTGGTTGAGATTTCTGGTGTGTGCCCTTCTTCTGTCGCTTGAATTGCGATGGTGCATATCTCAGTTTATGCACGGCTTCTGATGCGGTTCCTACTCCGGCAACTTTAACCTTATTGCTGACGTTGCACGTGGCTTCGAGGGAGTTCGCAATTTCGTACGCTTCCGTGAAGGTGGATGGCTTCTTAGCGATAATCTCGTCGCATATTTCACGTGTTATAAGCCCATGTAGAAATTGCTCAATTAACATCCTGTCAAGGAATCCGTCATATTCGCAATGTGCAGAGCCCTGTCTGATACTTACGTTTACGCGAGCGTTACTTTTGTAGTAACTTATGATAATTCACCCGTTTACGCGGAGTAAATTATCGCAAGTTACTACAAAATCCCGTTTACGCGAAGAAAAATCCCGTTTACGCGAAGGAATTATCGTAAGTTACTACAGAAATAACGCTCACGTAAACGTAGTATGAGGCGTAGTGCAAAAGCAGCGATAGTTTCTCTCTTTTGTTGTACAATGAGACGAAACTTGATACTCTCTACGTATTTATTCTTTGCGCGGTTGAAATGCCTAATAAGTATCGTACGTAATTCAACGTAGGTTAAGGACGTTCACCGGCAAAATCGTTTTCTTAGAAATTTTCTTAAACTTTCAGTATATATTTAATTAAACGCGTTTTATACGTAGGCGTTTTATTCAATGCCCCTTGCGGTACTAAAATTTGAGATATTCAGCTTCAAAGTTCCGATTTTTAACACGGGATCCCTATGTTGAGCTCTCTCGACACGGACATTTTAATAATAAGTACAGTTTTCTTGAAATTTTTTTGAAAAAATAGTATAAGATGCCTCATATTATTAGTAACGTGACAATAAAGTTCGATATAGCAAGCGGTATTTATTTTTGAGAAATAGTCGTTTAAAGCCCCTTGCACAATGCCAGGCAACAGGCAATAGGAACAGGGAATAGAAATCAGAAATCATGTATAAATGCAGAATAAACAGTGACACAGGCAATAGACACAGAGTTTCCGTCACGTTGGAAATTCTGTGCCTATTGCCTATTGCCAACCAATCATAGCATTTGAATTTTTTAGGTTGTAATTAACGATTTTTTGGTTATTTCCTGTTCCTATTGCCTGTTGCCTGGCATTGTGCAAGGGGCTTAAAGAACACTATCGAACATAATTTTCGTCTGCTCGAAGGCAGGGAGAGGGAGAGATCACTGCGAGACTTGGCAACGTTGCTACGACATATAGGTTAAGTAGAGAACGTCAAGATCTTATGGGCAACGTTATTTAAATCAAGTTATTTAATCTTTTTTTTTTATGATTCATTATTATTTACTTTTAGAATGCTCAATAAACAAGTAGGACGTACTTATTTATGATTGGTATTGGAGAAATGGAAACGGAACAAAAATTTGCCAGATCGAGTAAAGCTGCGCGGCTAGACGAGTTTCAGACTTTTGCGCACGGAAGTAGTTGTCAACCATATCATTACTCCGTGCGTCTGAGTTGAGCACAACTGCCACCGGAGAACGTCCTTAAGTCCTCTGGTAGCCGCCGGCTGATTAAGAACTTGAGTGCATTGTTTAGTTCTGCGCCCATAAATACGCGAGCGTAATTCACGTGCTGCTCTTCGGGTATCTTTACTCAATTGGACAGCCCAATCAAATCTCTTGAAATAATTTGCAACTGAAGATCCTTCTGACAATCGGTATTCGCTTACCGTGAGCGACGGCGGCTTTGGCGACTGCAATGTCGCGGGTGTTCTGCCTGTGGTACCTGCATTAGCCGTAGCTTGTGTCGCGGACGACTGGATGGCGCTGACCATTATGCTTGTAAGCGCCTGCAATAATTCTGGAGGGACCTCCATCTTGGATTTCCGGTTCTCGATTCACGTAGCAATCGAAGATTTGATAACCGATTTTACGGCGAATATACTTGTATCCCTCTCGAGTTGTGAGAATTTCAGCTTCTGACACCCAGTTGTAGTGTATTGACGTGTGATAGGAGATAAACTGAAGCTCAGGTACGCACAAATTGTGTACTTTATTCTGCACACAGGCACACGTGTGCCATTGACGAAGGCAAGCAGAGGACTGACTGCAAAGCAAGAGAGTGGGAGGGGGTTCCCACTCTTATGGCGGGTTCTTAGTACATATAAAATTAAGTTTAATACACAACAGGGTCTAAGGGTCTACACGTGCATCTACATGTTGATGCTTTAAAAGCAGAAATATAAGAACAAAGATAGTTAGTTGAATCATTTTTTTTAAATTCAATTTACATAAAATTAAAAAAAAAATAATGAATTTTCTTCGCCAGTATATAGAATAACAATTAAATAATTTAAATCGACTGACTGACAATATATAACGTCTTTTCGATGTAAACATTGAAAAACTTAAAATTAAAAAACTTAAAAACTTAAATAAAATGTTTCATAATGAGTCAAAAGCTACTCATTTAATTATTTTATAAAACCTGTTATTTATAAATCGAATGCTCAATTTACATTAATTACGCATTCGAATGCGCGCCTTTTGAACACATAATTGTGGTTTTGAAGCCAATGCAATTGTACGCGCATTAAAAGCATGTATGTTATACGCGCATTGGCGCTCTTTGGGTTATATCTCAGATCAAATTTTATCTGGTCAGATGCTCAGATACGACTTCTCATGTCGCTGCACAGATCTGGTTACATATGTTCATATATAATTATATATAAATACATATGGGATGTAATCTGGTCTTCGACGGCTCAGATCGGACCATATCTTCTCAAATCGGACCATATCTGCTGAGATCGAACTATATCTGTGATTGAATTTCATAGAAACAGTCCAGATCTGACTGTATCTGTTTAGATATAACCATATCTATACTCGAATGCGATCTAAAATACATTACATCTGACCATATCTGTCCAGATTCCACATATAAGTCAAACTGAGATTGTGTTTGATCGAAAACTGTTCAGGTCTGATGATATCCCCTATAACCATACAATATTCCTAGAATATTGTATTAATGTTATTAAAAATTAAAATAATATTACTATCTATAATATTTTCTAAATATTATAGGATTATTCTGTTGATGTTATATGTCCATTTCACATAATATCCTTTAGTATACTATTTTAATATCAGTGGTATTAAGGATCGAACATATTCTCGATGTAATTGGGCCGCGAGGCTGACTGCTACGTGCTTGCTGCCAGTCTCGTGGCACGATTCGATCCGCACGGGGTTGTCGATCACGCCGCGCCGTCCCGCGTGATCGATCGTCGATGTCGCCCCACGTACAGGTGCGCGAATTCCGGCATTGTCGAGAATCGGAGCACGGCGCAACTCCTGACACGCGCAGTGTCTTTGTTCGCGAAAATTGTGCCCACAGCGCAACTCCGTCAATCGTCGGATCAATCAGAGAGCGCCGCTTTCCGGATCTCGCCTTTGTTTCCGTCTCTCGAGAACCCTCCCGGCGGAAGAGAATGATTGCAAGTCAGATTCATTTCGCACGTCTCCGAATCTAGTTATCTCGGCATAACGGCAAACATTCTTTGTGCGTGGTTTCTCCACCGATTCGTGCGCGGTATCGCCGCCCAACCATCTCAGCAAAGTGCGTGAGTGTCAAGAGACTTTACATTCTCTCCGAGAGTGATCATCGAGCTCATCAAAGGAGCTCGCCCCGAATTACTGTCGTCGTGTCGCGTTCGCGCTCGGAGTCTGCCTCGCGGACAAGATTTCATCCGTTCGACCGCAAGATTTCCGTCGTAAGGGCATCAAGTCGATGCTCCCCTGGCGGAAATATTTCTACAAAATTTAAAAAAAAATAAAAGTGTACTACAAAAAACTATAAAAAATTGCCAAAATATTAAATTCTACATGAATTTAAAAAGTACTACAAAATTCTACATGAAAATGTTAGAATTGGAACACTTTTGTAAATTTTTGTATTTTTTTAGTGCATCTTGATCTATAAATTTTTCGGTAAAACTACGCCAAACTACAACTAATACTGATATTCTACACATTTCTATATCTATTTGAGTACAGTAGACTACAAGGAAATACTAGAATTAAAACACTCTCTAATGAGAAAATTCACCCGACATAAAAAAAATTATATTTATTTTGAAATTTTATTACTACTTTTTAACTAAATTTGTTTCTTAAGATGCAACCTATGATTATAAATATTTTCTCGTACTTGAAAAACCAAGTGAAAAACACACTTACTTTGATGGGATTCGAACTCGAGACCTCGGGACCTCTGGATCGTGAGCCAACCGTTTTACGTGGTAGACTACTTCTTAATTTGATGTAAGTGTTATATATAGTCTACATGTGTCATAACCAGCGCAAATATATAATTTTTCAAAAATTCTTAAGAAACAAATTTAGTTTAAAAAAAGTAATGAAATTTCGAATCGGATATACGAATATAATTTTTTCTTAATGTCGGGTGAATTATTATTATATTACAAAATAGACCTATTGGGCCAACGTCGCGCCGCGCGATTACAAAAAGAAAAAAACTTCTTTATTCTAACTTATCTGTAAAATAAAAAGCAAGTCATTATAAAAAAAAACCTTACCCAGCACCACATACACACATGTCTAAAACCGCATAACCCGGGAAAAAATCTCTTATTTATTCATATTAGTTTATATTAGTTCATATTAGTACTTAGTAGATACATGATTATATATGATCATATAAGAAATGGAAAATATAATCTTAAACAATATTATATGGCCATATATAAGCATATATGATTATATACTCGGGAAAAAATACCTCTTATTTGTTCATATTAGTAAATATATAATTATATATGGTCATATAAAAAATGGAAATATAATCTTAAACAATATTATATGGCTAAATCTCTTTAAATATAACTTTATATAGTCATATATGGTTTTATATACTAGTATATTATCATGTGTGATCATGTAAAAGTATATTTATAAGGTTAAAGATAATCATATATGAATATATACTCTATAATGGATCTATCCATATAAATTTGTATAACTGTTATAAATATTCTTCTAATAGTATATTATTTTACTTGACAATATCAAATTAATATAAAATATATTATTTTAGTTTCAGTTTACACAATTGCGTTTTAAGTCCGACAAAGTCCATATTGGCATGCAGTGCCAATTTAAAAAACTGAAACATGTATTTAATAATAATTGATATTGTGAAATATTATTAAGCATCAAGATTCGCTTCGATCGAAAACGGCACTTCTCATCGCTTATATATTATCTTAAGTTTTCTTTTTTTTCTAATTTTGCATAAGATACTTAAGTTTTTTAATTGACATATTAATTTTTACTTTCCATGGAAAGGTTGAAGGTTTGGTTGAAGGTCTGTTAATTTCCATGTAAAATTGTAGTATCTTATAAACATGTAAAAAAAGCAAATTTATGTAGATTTTCATGAATTCACGAGTTGTAAAAGGCTTAAGAATTGTGTCGTTTTCTGTAGAACCTTGTAGTATTGTATGCAAAATTACAATCATTCACGAATCAGAAATTTATATAGGTAAAAAATTGTACATTTATGTATTTTTCTATTGGTCTTTACAACAGACTACGAAAATAAAAACATATGTATTTTGACTTCTGCGAATTAAGAAGTTATTAATAATAGATGAGTTTTGGAAGATTTGTGTAAGAACTTGTAACATTTAACTAAAAATGACAAATTTTAATTAGCCATAATTGTAATAAATTTTTTAGCTGTACAAACAAATCGGTATTTGTTAGTATTTGTACGTAGTTGTAGTATTTTATGAGAAACTAAAAACTGAATTAGATTCTAAGTTGCATAGTTTTACGATACGTAAATTGTGGTAGATTTCTATAGTTATTTATAAATAATTGTAGTATTCTACAAGTAAGCAGATGTTTTAATTTTTTAAGATTTTGTTTCTTTTTAAATTTTTAAAATTTGTAGATCTTTGTACTATTTTTATAAAATTGTATTTTTTCATAAAATACTGCTTGCAATAATTTCTTGATTTGAGAACATTGTAATTTGTGGTACTATTTCGTAGATATTTCTACAAAAAATAACTATTTCTACAAAAAATAAAATATTTCAACAAAAATGTACAAATTTCTATTTCTAGTTAAATTTTGTAGTTATTTATATAAATTTTTTCCGCCAGGGAATTAATATGTCAAATCGAGATAACTCAAGCAGATCAATTTCTCAATAGCCACTATGTTAAATTAGAACGTTAAATGCAATCAAAGATAATTTAGAGAGCATAAAGTAATGTCAAGATGAAAGACTTAGATATACATATATCTGCTGAAAGTTAATAAACACAAATCATATAAGTTATGACGTATTATCTCAAGTAGAATGCAATAGAGAAATTATAACGCATCAATATTTTAAATAATTGAGCTCGCACGCAACGAATAGCTTAATCTGTATATCTCTATCGTAAGTAAGACATAATTGAATGTAGGGAATGATCCTTGGATTGTAAGAACAGTAAACGACAATTAATGTACTGAATCTCACAGAATATAGATTCAACTGTATCGTAATACTTATAATTATCGTAAGACGCAGTCTTTTTTTTGCAAAGGATTTGAGGAATGTAAAGATCTTTACCAATTTGGTTACAGACAAATAGCGAATGACTCGAATAATGATTCTCGGTTGCAACCGTTTCAATAATGTATGAAAAAAGGAAAGTACTGAGCTCAGATTCTCGAATGTGAAGCCAGACGGCTTCGTTTTACCGAGGAAGTATTCTTCTCGAATGTTCTCGTTATTTCTGAAACCAAGATCAGAAATGCAATCGGATCGGTGAATCTGATATCTAACAACATGTAATCGAACCGGTGAGTTCGATATCTATCATGCTAAACGGTGATTTAGCATCGTTCAGAATTGATCTGTGGTTTATCTAGAAATCAACGAGTTACCTTGAAATAGCAGAATTATCCAGAATATGAAAGTATTCCTTAGTATAAGGATCTTTCTGAACAGCCCGAAAAGGCATCCTTTCATAGCCGTAATGGCCGCTCGTCCTTCCATTCCGTGCCACAACGTGATAATGGCGGCGAATGCTCGTCTCTTTCCGTATCGTCCGTTTGGCAACAATCTCTCTCAGGATCTCGTTGACGTCGTTGAATCGTCGATTCGGTAGACTGATAGCCGTACTAATAATAATTGCTCATAGAACAATGTGAGAAGTAGTGATCCTTCGAAACTCGATATATTGCGGACAACTACAATAATCGTCTCTTGCACGAGAACGATCTTAGCCGGAAGGGAACTTGAGAACGAATGAACGCTCGTCGTGCTGCAAGCACGTACGTGTCCGTCCCGCGCACGCGCCGTATCACGCTCCGCTCGCGTGATCAGATCCCGGGACGTAAAGCGGTCTGCGCCTCACGCGCGTAGTAATACATGGCTTACGCTGAAGCGGTAACAGTAAAGTTTCGACCAGTCGCGTTGCTTGAATCGGGAACGTACGTTTAGCGGGTGGAAAGTGAGCACTTTCCTTCCTAGAGGGCGGAAAGTGATTACTTTCCGCCCTGGCTTGAAATTGACCACTCTCGCCTCTCTCTAGGCATGGAAGTCGAACTTTCCGTAAAGGTATTGTGAAAAATATCGTGTGCACCTCGGGGCGAAAGCTTTTTCAGACTCGTGTGATTTGCCGCCCTCGCCTTCGGCTCGGGCGGCAAACTTCACACTCGTCTAAAAAACGCTACTTTCGCCCCTTGGTGCACAATATACTATTATTACAAAAAATATTACCTCAGCCAAGGTTCGAACCTGGAACCTCCCTCATTCCGTGATGGGTGTCGTATCAATTCGACCATTGAGGCATGTGGTAATATTTATTGCAATAACATGTATTAAGATGACAAACAATAATAAGATGGAACACCGATTTTCAGTCAATGGTGTGTATTCAAACAGAATAAGTAGGGGAAACCGGGGCTAAACCGCCAACGGTTTATATTGTGCAAACTCGCTATTAACATTGTAAACGCTGCTTATGGTACCCATGTGACCAACGGAGTTTCGGCAAGTTACCTGCCGTGTTATGATTTTTACGAGAGCAAACGTGTTTTCGTGGTGAAAAGTGAAATTTTCTGCGTGTGGAAATTTTGTAATATCTGCAATAATAT
This sequence comes from Temnothorax longispinosus, assembly GCF_030848805.1. Lineage (NCBI taxonomy): Eukaryota > Metazoa > Arthropoda > Insecta > Hymenoptera > Formicidae > Temnothorax > Temnothorax longispinosus. The sequence continues at coordinate 12,691,985 of NC_092366.1, read as the reverse complement.
TTGCTCTCCAAATCTCGAGGTACGTGATTATAAATGCATGCTGATTATAAAGAGTAATGCATGCTGAACACAAATCCAGTGTTGATTTTTAATATTTCATGGGCGATCAAATCTGAAACTGATTTATCCCGGGGGGGTGGCGGTTCAACCCCGGCATTTTTGAGATTTCAATTTTTCCACCGTTGCCCTTTTTCCTCTATACCGGTTAAACAAAGCAACATAGATAAAAATTTCCTATATAAATTTTGTAGCTAAAGGTTCACTCTTTACAGTGGTATACCACATTTAACTAAAATTATTTATTTTGTTGTTAAAAATTGGCACAAAAAAAAAAACTGGTGGTTTAGCCCCGGTCTCCCCGAATTTTTACTTCGCCAGAGAATAACTAACCCAATTTAGAATTTCAATTAATTATATACTGGCAATGATTATATAATCGTGGCAACGATTATAATCGTCGTGACAAATCGTCACTTCATTTCGACCAAAGATTCTGGTCATTCTATTTATATTTAGAATGACCAGAATCCTTGGTCGAAATGCGGTGACGATTTGTCACGACGATTATATAATCGTTGTCACGATTATAATCATTGCCAGTATATATAGTCAATTGAAATTCTTAATTGGGTTAATTATTCTCTGGCGAAGTAAAAATTACTTATTCTGATTAATTTTAGAACTATTATGTTCATTAAATATTTATAAATTTTTTAATTATTGAATTAAATTTATTTGATAGTTTATTCCCGAAAATTTAAAATATTTTTATAACATTAAATAATATTATTTCATATAATTTTCATATAATATTATCAGGAGCGGACATATAACCATCTATTAATATTACTAGAATATTGTATTTAATGTTCTAAGATTACGCCTAGAATATTACCTAATATTAAATAATATTACGCGGGGGTGCGTTCGAGGAGCTCGCTACCACGCTACCAACGCTAACGCTATTAACTCCATTCATGGAGCCATGATAGCGCTAGCGAATGCGAGCTCCATGAACAGCAGTAGCGTACTAGCGTAGCGTTTCGTAGACCCCTGCGCCGCCAAATTTGAAAAGCTGAATTAATAGATGCTGCTGTATCAGTTACTTCTTTAATATTTTCAGGGCAGAAGTTGAGAGTAGTATGTGTGTAAATGAATACGATTTATTCGTAGTAAAACAACTTAAAGAAACTATTTTATGAAATGTTATGTTTGCAAAGCACTTCTGGATCCGACTCTTCAAAGTTTTAGAGGTGTTGCTGAATATCTCGCAGACAAGCAGCAATCTCCTGAGGAATTTTTAATATATATAATCCACAAAATGGTTCCCTTGAATATTAGAAATAAGCAGGTTAGATTATTTTTATATTTTATTTATTAACATTAAGCGACGTTTTAGATTAGATAATATTTTAACAAATATTTTTATTGTAGTAAAAGTTATTGTCCAGTTGAGTGACATTGTTTTTATATAAAATGAGAAATATAAATAAATATATTTTTTAATAATACTAGACACCACACAGACGCGCGCTTCGCGCGCGCTATTTAGCTTTAACATTATGTAATTACTATTACACTATTAACTTCTTGATACACACAACTGTCAAAATATACGATGACAGCTGCAAATGAAGTAAGCGCAGCGAGAGAACCAATTGGCATCGCGGAAAAAGGGCAACAAAAAACTTCGAGATATGCGAGTATCGACTTAACATGCCTTTTTTTAGAAAGGATATCCATATTCGGTTCCATTTGATATTATATGCTATATAAAATAAATTTATACTTTTAATACAATAAAAAAAATTAGTGTATATGAATTTTGTCCATTAAGCTATATATAACTTTTATTACAGTTTTTATAAACTATATATATCTAAGCAATACCTAGTCTACAGTATCTAGATTTACAAAATCTAGGCTTAATATTCTAATTAAAGCTATTGTAATTAATATTGTAGTTTTCGTTATGCTCGTATTTATGGTGTCAATCTCAATATTACTGCGCTACTCGCATCACCAGATCTTTGTCTTTATCGTTGATACAAATGCTATTGTAATAATATTGTAATTAATATTGTGATTAACAGCTTCTATATATATTAATCACCAAATATAAGATTATTATTTTTATGATATATATAATAAGTTAGATTCTCACGTTTAGTTTTACTTTTTCATAATATGGCATCTAATAAAGAAGCAGATTATTTTAATAAGTCATGTGAGCTTCTTGGAGTTAAAAAATTACGATTGGAGTTGGCTGCGAAACATACAAGTATTATTCCTCCTGAAGATCCTATTCTTGTCAAAGTTAAAAAGTATTTACATATCTCAGAATCTATTATCGAAGATCCTCTACAATGGTAGAATAAAATGAAGTTGTCACTGCCGAATTTGTACAAATTGGTATGCTGCATTTATGCCATACCGATTACAACTTCAGCATCTGAACGCGCATTTTCTTCTGCAGGTTTGCTTATCACAGCAAAACGTTCTTCGTTAAAATAATCAAAATCTAATAAAATATTATTTATTCTCGATAAATTATTTCAAATTAATAAGGGCCGGTTGTTCCACCTTTCGATAAATCTCGGCTTACTCGACAGATTACTACCTATAGGATAAATCTTACCAGGTAGTTTACCAGCTATTTAGTGAGCGTTGTTCCACGGTTATTAATCCAATACAAATTTTATATTATCATATTCGTTAAATAAATCTGGACGTGGACGAACTGTATATTGCTTGCGAAGCACCACTATATATATTTCTTCATCAGATTCTTCGTTATCATCTTCGTCACCATAAAGAAATTGATTTTCGCATAATCCTGGTTCCATTTTCGATGCCGTCCGATACCGTCCGTTCGATAATATCCAAATTCTTTATCGCAAAATATTAATATACAAATGCGTGAAACGTCAGATACACCAGCGCTGCGCATCTTCCGCTGACGGGGTATGATTTCTAATCCCACTACGCATTTATCTGTCAGATAAGTCTTACACGGTACCCAAAGTACCGTGTAATTTATCTGTCGATAGTGGCCATTTATCAGGAAGTTAAATTTTACCGAGAAATGGAACAACGCTCTACCAGACACTTATCCATCAGATAAGTTACCAGATAGTTTATCTGAAAGTGGAACAACCGGCCCTTAAAGATATGTATTTAAAGTCAGTAAAATAAGTTTTACATTAAGTATAAGTTATATTATTCATATTATTTATACAACTTAATATGTGAAGAAATGTTTAATAAGTAAGAGAGAAAGAAGTCTGATATCTGATGGTTATACAGTAAATTACATTTTATTTTTGTTACGTATGATGATCAGGAATAACATTTTAAGATAAATTTTATTTTCTTTTGTGAAAGAAAAGATATTAGTAATGCTAATAAAGTGATCGTATTTTGAAAACAAGTGCTGAGTATTTATTGTTTGCTATTTTTGTTCATATTATTTATGAAAAGTTAAAATTGAACTTTATTTTAAGTCAGGAGGATTTAAAAAAATGTATTAACGCCGCCGTTCGCCGTCGCCGCCGATAAATTATCACCCGCCAATTCCGCTGCCGCTGAAAGAGAAAATTATCGGCGAACTTTGCCGCCGCCAAACTATTTTGCTTCAAACGCCGCAATTTACTACCATTCACTATTGCGCTGTTCATAGAGCCTGTAAACGCTAACGCTATTAATGCACTACCTCGGAAGGAAGAGCGTTGGTAGCGAGCAGTTATGACGTATAATACTAACACGACGTATAATACTATCACTAACAGTAATGACGTCACGACAGCGTTTAGTAGCGCTATCATGGAGCTCCGCGAACAGCCAGTAGCGCTAGGTAGCGCTAATAGCGTCTCCCCGAACGCACCCGTATATTGTGCACCAAGGGGAGAAAGTAGTGTCTTTCAGACGAGTGTAAGGCGAGGGCGGCAAATCACACGAGTCTGAAAAAGCTTTCGATCCGAGGTGCACACGATATTTTTCACAACACATTTATAGAAATGTTCGACTTCCATGCCTAGAGAGGGGCGAGAGTGGCCAATTTCACGCTAAGGCTTACTTTTCTCCCTAGGGAAGAAAGTAAGCCCTGGCGTGAAATTGGCCACTTTCGCCTCTCTCTACAGGCATGGAAAGTCGAACTTTCCATGGAGGTGTTGTGAGAAAAGCATTTTCATCAATTTGCCTTATATCTAAAATACAAAACACAATCACAGAAATGTAAGTTATTTTGTACATTGTGAGCTTACAGATGATGGATAAACAAAAGTGAAAAAATGATTATTTTTATTATTATTTAATAGCTAGATTATATTAAAAATTTGTGTTGAAGTTATTTGAAAACTTACATAAATAATTACCAACTCGAATAAGAATTATTAGAGACTTTATAATTTTTACTTTAATTAATAAGAATTATTTATTGGTTATACAGGGTGTAACAAAGAGGTCGGGATTATCGCTGAAAGATGACGTTTTCGGAAAAAATGTTTTATAGAAAAGTTGTAGGGTACCAAGTTATCCATTATGTGGTGATTGGTTTGACCTTGAACGATCTTGGGAAAGTCATATCAAGGTCACATTGAGTTCTTTAAACTGGGACTCCTATTTTTTATGTCATATTCTTGTAACCCTTGTCGAGACGTTTTCAAAATGCTAAGGTAAAGCTTTTTTTCGTTAAAAATTTTCTGTTATTTTAAATTTTGTCATGACATTTTTAATATAAAATATGAGATATCTCATAAATAAGTGTTTACTTTTCGATAACTTTATCTTCATACTTTTATACGTAGAATAATAAAAGGAATCGAATAATAATATTAATTTTTACATTTGCAATTTTGCAAAATTAAATGCGTTTACAAAATGCAATTAAATTTTTTAAAATAATATTTTCTGTTTTTCTTTTACAACAATCGATTTTTTTCATTATTCTACGTATAAAAGTATGAAGGTGAAGTTGTCGAAAAGTGAATCCTTTACGAGATATTTTATATTTTATATTAAAAACGTTATGAAAATTTGAAACATCTCAGAAAATATTCTTATCGAAAGAGAGTTTTATTGTAGTGTTTTGAAAACGTCTCGACAAGGGCTACAAGAATATGACATAAAAAATAGGGGTCCCTGTTTAAAAAACTCAATGTGACCTTGATGTGACTCCCAAGATTGTTCAAGGTCAAACCCCCCCCCCCACACACACACACACGCACACGCACACACGCGCAAAGGCGCGCACACGCGCACGCACGCACACACGCACAAACGCACACATGCACAGTATCACCACATAATGGACAACTTGGTACCCTACAACTTTTGTACAAAACATTTCTTCCGAAAACGTCATCTTTCTGAGATAATCCAATGTCCCGACCTTTTTGTTACACTAGACACTACAGACGCGCGCTACGCGCGCGCTATTTATCTTTAACATTTCACTATTAACCCTATTATACACAACTGTCAAAATATACAATGACAGCTGCAAATGAAGTAAGCGCAGCAAGAAAACCAATCGGCATCGCGGAAAAGCGACAACAATAAACTTCACATCTCCTTTTTAGAAAAGAACTCTTTGGCTACGGTCAACGTGACGCTACAAATGCTTCGAAGCATTTCTCTTCTCTTTTCTTTCAATAAAGAGAGAAAGAGAAAAAGAACGCTTCAAAGCATTTGTAGCGTCACGTTGACCGTTGCCTTTATGCAAATGTCGGATCGTCCGATAGATGGCATCCGATGAGATCCATTTCTCGTATTTAAAATATGACAAACGATGGTATAAAAACGGTATATAAATCAAGTGTACGGTACAACTTATTGAATATCAGTTGTATCGGAGTCCACGCTTATAATAAAGTGGCACACAATTTTGAATTAAATTGATATATTTATGGTTTTATAGCATTTTATATCCCTTTATGATTTTTTATTATATCTGAGCAGATCTCGGTAAATAATTATATCTCGGCAGATCAAATTATATCTGGTCAGATCTGGCCAGATAGAGACAATTTACAGATCAAATTATATCTGGCCAGATCTGATAAACCAGATCTGGTCATATCTCAATAGATTTAATTTTTTTTTCTCGGGCAGAGTACAGAATCTGTACCTCATTGGCATCTCTTCAGTCAAATTCCCAAGATTTACACGCAAAATACGCAACAAATTAATCATTTTTATTCATTTCTTTGGGGAGAAAGATTTTTCACTTACTTGGGACGAGATCACCGAAACCTATGGTGGTCATGGTTACAAAACAGAAGTAAAATCCATCGAAAAAATCCCAATCGTCCTCCCACAACATAAACATACCAGCGCCGCAGGCAAGATATAGAAAGAGCAGCACGATGGCGGCGCAGGCACCTGTAAAGGAGATTATCAGATCCAGAAATCAACTAAATCAATTAAATTTATTAAACTCACCAAGCGACCGTCGACCGGTTGCATTCGTCGGGATACACGGAAGCTTTGCACGAAACGGAAGTTTTGACTTCATCGTCAACACAATGTGCACCACTGCACTCGCGAATAGCTTTCCCCAGTCGGCGATCACTATCAGAGTAAGAGGTATACCGATGAAAGCGAAGAGAATGCAAAAGATTCTTCCCCAGTTGGTCGAGGGCACAACATTGCCATATCCTATTAAATGCAAATTTTCATCGAGTGAACTAAAAAACTTATTGCATAGAAAGTTTCCAACTTTGGAGATATAGAGAGATATTGGAGATATTAGATATAAAATGATTTTTTTGGAGATAGAAAATCGATTTCACATAATCGACAAATTCTTTGATAATGATTAAGATATCAATTACTCTTGACTAATAATTAGTACCGATTGTCGTGAGGACGGTGCTGGCGAAGAAAATCGCTTGGAGAACGTTCCACCTCTCCGTCACGACGGGTGGCAATTCCGATTTGTTGCAATCATCTTGATCAATGATATCCGTCACGAAGCTGATCAGGAGACCTGCCTCCGCCGCTTCCTGAACCACTTCTTCATAATCGCGCAATTTTACGCTTACCTGGAAGACGCCGAGTGTCATGGATGAGTGTCACGGTGATGAGTGGAAATTACTCACGTTTCGATGTTGCTAATTTCTCACCAAAGTATGCAGATTGAACACGTCCGTATTGTTCGAAACTGACTCCACAAAATGATACCGTTGCGCACGTAATTTCGCGCGCAAACGCTCCAGGCGTTTGAGTTCTGCTGGCAGTTCAATCTGTCGAAAAATCTGGAAACGCATTCAGAGTTAAAAATTTTGCGAAACAATTTTAAATTAATTAGAGAGAAAAATTCCATTTACGGTCCTTGGTGGCCTAATTATAATAATAATAATAATGACAATGACAATGACAATGATGACAACGTTGATAGTGACAATATATAATATTCAAATGCTAGCAGAATTATACCTTCAATATCATGCCAGCAGATTCTTGTCCACTGCGTTCTCATTAAGCTTAATTATTTTCTAGCAGTACGATTGGCTGCCACAATATATATGTAATCGCAGAAACACAGCAGAAACCGTGCACAATCAACATGCCGTTTCAATCTGCTATCATCATGATGTCAGATTCTGTTAGATTTCTGTTTCATTTTTATGCATATATCTGGCATGGCAGATCATGCTTTGCTATGCCAAAATTATGCCAGCATGGCATGCGGCATACAGTTTGAAAAGCCTACTTTTAGCAATGTGGCTATATATCTAGGTTATAAGGAAAAGTTACTCAGGGTCATGTCTTTGACAACATATGTCAAGGTCAAAGTCATTGGCGTAATGTCTCCTAAAGTAAATAATTAATGAATTTTTATTGTCATAAACATATTATGAAAAAATATTATTGTATTTAATATGATTAAATAAAATATTTTATTTTCTTATGGCGCACCTTTTACTTTACATTGGATACATATTAAAGCTTTAATATTTTATAATAGCAATATCGTGTCAACCACATAACAATCGAAGTTACTGGATGGATCGATAAATTTTTTAAACCGTACGGAGGTTTATTGCTCTCGAGTCTCGAATCGAGTGCTATTTCAGGATAACTCACCGATGCATATTTATTGAGCAAATGCACATCCATCTGCACTGTTTACAAGGATCACGCTGTCGTTCATGCTGATTTTTACTGATGTTACGTTCTGTGGACTTCGCGATTTCATTCTTTCATAAAAGCCTTTCGTAAGATGTTTTCCCACAGAATTATTTTTGGGATGACGAGAACCGAATAATAATGTCGATCGGCGGGCAGGTTACTGATAATAATTGTGAAACCTGCGCCACCGGTCAATAGCCGGTTGGGCCGTCATATACATTTCCAGGGAAAATTCATGAAAAACACTTGACGCTAGACAATAACAGATAAAGACGAGACAATAGAGATTTCGAAATCTAGCGTCTCGATCCGTGAGAAATTGTGAAATCTGCGCCGTCGGTCAATGGCCGGTCGGGCCGTCATATACACTTCCAAGGAAAATTCGTGAAAAACACTTCACGCTAGACGATAACAGATTAAGGCGAGACAATAGAAATTTCGAAATCTCGCATCTCGATACATGAGAAAAACATGTTTTTCAATCGATGACTAACGAGAGTCATCATCGGAAAAACAGGTCACCCACCAAAAAATTTGAGACATATTCCTCGATAACCCATCCCTAAAAATCTATATCTATATATATAAGTACCGGACGTGCGAGCGATTGACAATGAGAATGAACCTCAGCGTTATTTTATATTGACGGGTTTGCAGGAAGTGGAAAAACCTATCTATTTAACACATTTCTGAGTGTTATTCGAGGAAAAAACGAAATGGTTATTCCATGTGCTTCAACTGGCATTGCAGCCACACTTCTAAAAGGAGGAAAAACTTATCATTCCCTGTTCAAACTTTCAATACCAATTGATGATGGAGCTAAATCTAATATAAGAGGAAACTCTCAAGCTGCACGAGAACTGATCTCTGCTAAACTCATTATATGGGATGAGGTGAGCATGACGGTTGGGCATGCCTTAACAGCAGTTGATAAACTCTTCAAGGATCTAATAAAGAATCCTAGAACCATTTGGAGGAAAAGTTATTTTATTTGCAGGAGATTTCAGACAAAATCTCCCAGTAGTACCTCATGCACATAAAGCAGCCATAATTGAGTCAACTGTCAAATACAATCCTATATGGAGAAATGTAACTCAGGTTAAATTACAGCAAAATATGAGAACTGCGGATGAAAAGGAATTTGCAAATTGGCTAATGCAATTAGGAGATGGTAATTGTCAAGTACAGATGGATTACATCTTGATACAATTGAAATCCCCAGGATTTTATATCAAAAGAATCTATTATTACTGAGATTTTTGGTGATAGAATCACCATGGAACAGATTAGAGAAAATCCAGATCGAGCGATTCTTTGTCCTAAAAATGAAGATACTTTCAAAATTAATGACGAATCCTTCGTTTAATGGAAGGAGAAGAAAGGAATATCTATCAATTGACTCTATTGTAAGTGATGATCCACAAGAGCAATTGAATTATCCGACTGAGTTTTTAAATTCTATGACACCTTCTGGAATGCCAGTTCATCGACTTAAAATAAAAGTCAGTGTTACAATTATCTTATTAAGAAATTTAAATACTAAGAAAGGACTTTGCAATGGCACAAGATTTATTGTTACAGATTTGAAACATAATCTTATTTATGCGGAGGTTCTAACTGGTCCTGCTCGAGGCCAGATTGTCTTCATCCCAAAAATCGATTTCATTACAATGACTCGGAAGTTCCATTCAAGCTTAAACGGAGACAGTTTCCTATTCGAGTATCATTTGCTATGACAATAAATAAATCTCAAGGACAAACTTTACAAAAAGTTGGGATTTATCTGCCACATCCTGTATTTGCTCATGGTCAACTCTATGTGGCATTTTCTAGAGCAACCAAAAAGGAAAATGTCAAAATTAAGATTGATGAAACAAGCAATCAAGGACATCTCATTGAAGAAAATCCAGAATCTTATACAAAAAATATCGTATACAAAGAAGTTTTATAAATTAAACAAATAAAAAATTGTATGAGAGCTAATAATATAGTGAGTCAGCGGGGGGATTAGCTTTGAGGCCCGCGCTTCGCGCGGGCCGAAAAGCTGATTGGCGGGGGAATAGGCTGTGAAATAAAAAAAAAAGTTACTGAGAGGTATAATTCATAACGTCATTATAAAAAGACAACTGACTGAAACGTTAAGACATTATTATGTAAATAAATAACATATCAAAAATAATAATAATAATCGTCTCATCTTCACATTGTACATAAAGGTACCTAGGATAAATTAACTTAAATATTATGGAGCTTATTTCTTAAACTTATTAGGTTACTAGCTTTTCGGCCCGCGCTTCGCGCGGGCCTCAAAGCTAATCCCCCCGCTGACTCACTATATTATTAGCTCTCATACAATTTTTTATTTGTTTAATTTATAAAACTTCTTTGTATACGATATTTTTTGTATAAGATTCTGGATTTTCTTCAATGAGATGTCCTTGATTGCTTGTTTCATCAATCTTAATTTTGACATTTTCCTTTTTGGTTGCTCTAGAAAATGCCACATAGAGTTGACCATGAGCAAATACAGGATGTGGCAGATAAATCCCAACTTTTTGTAAAGTTTGTCCTTGAGATTTATTTATTGTCATAGCAAATGATACTCGAATAGGAAACTGTCTCCGTTTAAGCTTGAATGGAACTTCCGAGTCATTTGTAATGAAATCGATTTTTGGGATGAAGACAATCTGGCCTCGAGCAGGACCAGTTAGAACCTCCGCATAAATAAGATTATGTTTCAAATCTGTAACAATAAATCTTGTGCCATTGCAAAGTCCTTTCTTAGTATTTAAATTTCTTAATAAGATAATTGTAACACTGACTTTTATTTTAAGTCGATGAACTGGCATTCCAGAAGGTGTCATAGAATTTAAAACTCAGTCGGATAATTCAATTGCTCTTGTGGATCATCACTTACAATAGAGTCAATTGATAGATATTCCTTTTCTTCTCCTTCCATTAAACGAAGGATTTCGTCATTAATTTTGAAAGTATCTTCATTTTTAGGACAAAGAATCGCTCGATCTGGATTTTCTCTAATCTGTTCCATGGTGATTCTATCACCAAAAATCTCAGTAATAATAGATTCTTTTGATATAAAATCCTGGGGGATTTCAATTGTATCAAGATGTAATCCATCTGTACTTGACAATTTACCATCTCCTAATTGCATTAGCCAATTTGCAAATTTCTTTTCATCCGCAGTTCTCATATTTTGCTGTAATTTAACCTGAGTTACATTTCTCCATATAGGATTGTATTTGACAGTTGACTCAATTATGGCTGCTTTATGTGCATGAGGTACTACTGGGAGATTTTGTCTGAAATCTCCTGCAAATAAAATAACTTTTCCTCCAAATGGTCTAGGATTCTTCATTAGATCCTTGAAGAGTTTATCAACTGCTGTTAAGGCATGCCCAACCGTCATGCTCACCTCATCCCATATAATGAGTTTAGCAGAGATCAGTTCTCGTGCAGCTTGAGAGTTTCCTCTTATATTAGATTTAACTCCATCATCAATTGGTATTGAAAGTTTGAACAGGGAATGATAAGTTTTTCCTCCTTTTAGAAGTGTGGCTGCAATGCCAGTTGAAGCACATGGAATAACCATTTCGTTTTTTCCTCGAATAACACTCAGAAATGTGTTAAATAGATAGGTTTTTCCACTTCCTGCAAACCCGTCAATATAAAATAACCGCTGAGGTTCATTCTCATTGTCAATCGCTCGCATAACTATATCGTACACGTATCTTTGTTCAACATTTAATGTTGATAATAAATAGTCACCACGTCTTCTTTCTTCATCTACATTATATTCTGTGACGTAAATATTCACTGGAATTGGATTTGGCAATTGGAAGTTCTTACAGCTACTTCCATTATTTTTCAGAATTTCTTGTATATGGTTTAAAGCCATATTTTCAGGATTGACAACATTGTTGTGTACAAAGTCCTCAATCATGTGATCTTTATATTTATTCCAAAGAGTTAGTACATCTGTTGGAGTTCCATAGATGCAAATGTAGGCAAATAGCTCTCGAAGTTGTACGGGCATTTTGGAATCTGTTGCTTCTTCCAGAAGCAACGAGCAGAGAAACGAGATTCCCACTGTCCCTATCTACTATCTAGCGAAACCACTGCCAAGGGAACGGGCTTGGAAAAATTAGCGGGGAAAGAAGACCCTGTTGAGCTTGACTCTAGTCTGGCACTGTACTCACCCCGGTGACTCTCTTAAGGTAGCCAAATGCCTCGTCATCTAATTAGTGACGCGCATGAATGGATTAACGAGATTCCCACTGTCCCTATCTACTATCTAGCGAAACCACTGCCAAGGGAACGGGCTTGGAAAAATTAGCGGGGAAAGAAGACCCTGTTGAGCTTGACTCTAGTCTGGCACTGTAAGGAGACATGAGAGGTGTAGCAGACAATCTGTCTGTCTGTCTGTCTGACCGCGAACTACTCATTCGTTAGTGGACCGAATTTTTATCAAGGGTACATGAAATAGGGGTAGAATTTCCCGGGGAGTGCCATAAAGTGTATAGTTTTTTGTTGCCGATTTCTGGAAACCGGTTTTTTTTAATTTTTCCAATTTTTCGGGAAATAATTGACCGAATCTCAAAAAATTGTGTATGAAGTAGGGGTAGAATTTCCCGGGGAATGACGTAAAGTTATAGTTTTTTGTTACCGATTTTTTGGAAACCGGTATCAGAAATTTTTACAATTTTTCGGGAAATAATTGACCGAATCTTAAAGATTTATAGATCAAACAGGGATAGAATTTTCCGGGGAGTACTATAAAGTGTATAATTTTTCGTTACCGATTTTTTTGGAAGCCGGTACCAAAATTTTTTCAATTTTTCGGGAATTAATTGACCGAATCTTAAAGAATTGTATATGAAGTAGGGGTAGAATTTCTCGGGGAATGCTATAAAGTGTATAATTTTTCGTTACCGATTGTTTTGGAAACCGGTTCAGAAATTTTTCCAATTTTTCGGTTCAAAAATTTTATTAATTTTTTGAGGATGGGTTTAACTGGAAACCAGTTCGTCTTCTGTCTGTCTGCTGACCGCGAACTACTCATTTGTTAGTGGACCGAATTTTTACCAAAAGTGTATGAAATAGCAGTAGAATTTTTCGGGGAGTGCCATGATGTGTATAGTTTTTTGTTACCGATTTTCTGGAAACCGGTTCTTCATAGAGGAAGCTTTGTTTTCATAAATTTCGTACATGAACCTTTTATTGCGTATAAAGTTGGGTCTAATCAACCAAATTTAAATGATTTATATATGAAATAGGGGTAGAAGAAACCAACGAAGAGATTGGTTTTTGAGTTTTTGATGCCAATATGTTTACAGTGTTCTAAAATGTCAAAATATCGCGCGCCCGTATGTATGTATGTGCAGATTTGATGTCCGTGGTTGCTCTAACTTCCGTAAATATTGAGATATTGGGCTGTTTTTTTTTTAATCGATAGAGTATTATTCAAGGAAGGTTGGTATTGAATTTGGCGATGATCGGTAAAGGGGTTCTTTTTTTTTAATTTAAAAAAGGAAATAAGTTAAGAGTTTCCACTCTTAGTTACATCAGAACCACGAACGAGGACGTGGTGGAGAGCCGGTTCCATTTGCTTTTTTTTAGTTTTTGTTTTTATTTTTTTAACCTTATTTTTATTTTTTTTTAAGTTTTCCCGTCTTTTATTATTTTTATTTTTATTTTTAAAGATATATTATATTTTAATTTATTTTTAACATTTATTTTTCTGAAATTAAAAGTAAATAGGAATATTTTTTTAAATGTAAATTAATTAATTATGAATTATGAAAACAGTTTACTATAAGAAGGTGTTTTAGATTTTGAAATTTAAAACTTCTTCTATTAGACGATAAAATGGATTTATATTTTGAAAAACTTCGTTCCACGTCACATGAAGTAAGTGGGGCATACTTGAAAATAGGAGGAATACGTTCTACATCTGTCACAAACTGTTGGTATCCTTCATTTTTTTTCAGAACTGTAACCAATCTTTTTTTAATACATAATTTAATTTCGTCAGATGCAGAAATTATGTTCTGAATATTTTGTATTTCGTTGATTGCGTCGAGTATAGGAAGAGTCTGATTTTCTAGTTTTTTAATTGCAAGCACCAGGCATTCGAAATTTGTATGAATCAATTCGAACTCTTCCTGGATCTTTGTCGACTTAAATAGTTTCTTAGCTTTTTTAATAGCGGCGGAATCATTTGGCAAAGCCTCAATGACAGATCTTATTTCCAAAAAATGCTTCTTATAATAACTTGCTGCTTCGATCCAAGTACCTCAACGAGTTGTAATTGGCAATGGCGGTAAAGGAACATTGGGAAGCATTTCTTTAAACAAGTCGACTCTATGTGGAGCTTTGCGAAATATTTTTTTGTTTCCGAAATAATCCAGTTTGCTTTTTTATATGTACACCTAACTTCTTCGGCTACACGGTGTAATCCGTGGGCAAGACAAGTTACGTGAATCAATTTCGGAAACATGCCGCATAGTTTTTTCCCAGCTTTTTTCATATAAGCAGCATCGTCCGATAAAAACAATAATACTCTCTCGTTGCGTATTCCAGTAGGTCACAATTCTTTTAAAGAGTCTTCGACAAATTGAACAATAGTTTCATTATTTGTATCCAATACTGCAGAATTAAGAAGGAAAATTTTACTGGGTTTATTAGAATGTAAGGTCCCTATTATACAATTTGCAACAGCTCTGCCTTCTACATCTGTAGTTTCGTCTACCGATAACCAGATATTATCTTCGTTCACAATATTACGTATTTTACACATTGTTTCGACGTAATTTGGTTCTACATAATTTTTTCGTAATGTGGACGCTTCCGGGACATTTTGTTGAGTCCATTTTTCAAGAAACTTGTGTAATTTAGGATTGTCTAGTTTTGTTAGCGGGATATCGGCAGCAAGGAAAGCTTCGCATATTTCTTGCGAAAATGTGGACTTTCTTCCTTGAATTGTGGTTGGAGCATCGTCCAACGAAAATCGCGATCGGTAAAGATTACGTATATGTTTATCGGTTTGCTCATGCCGTATTAAGGAATAGGAAGTAACTTTATACAGGAACGTGGAACATATTTTACAATAAAGTCGATTCGGCTCTGTGAGAAAATCATATATATTTCTGTCATATTTATATAACAAAGTAATCATTTTTTTCTTTTAATTATGTTTGCAATTCGATGTACGAAATAGTATTCTCGTGCGATCGCGAACAATAGAAAAGTCAGTCTCCGCGGTCTTCGCTTATTTAAGTAGTAGATCTCGTGAGGCTCGCCCCACCATCGAGTCTCGCCCCACCATCGAGTCTGATCGCCGAGCGCTCCGCCGCTCGGCGATCGGACTCGATGTTTGACGAGCGCGCAGCGGTTCTCGGCCCGTGCCCGGGCTCCGTGCCCGAACGTCCGGTAGGTAATATGTTCAAATGTATAATTTTTTGTTACCGATTTTTTTGGAAACCGGTATCCGAAATTTTTCCAATTTTTTGGGAAATAATTGACCGAATCTTAAAAAATTATGTATGAAATAGAGGTAGAAAGAACTAAAGAATGTAATAGAATTAGAAAAATTGCTAATAGTAAAGGGGTTTCCGATTTGTGTTAAAAAAAATGTATGTGATTGCTCCAATTTTCGCAAACTTTGAGATATCAACCTGATTTTTTTTATGGATAATTTTTATGGATAATTTTTTGATACCGATTTTTTGGAAACCGGTATCAGAAATTTTTCCAATTTTTCGGGAAATAATTGACCAAATCTCGAAGAATTATATATGAAACAGGGGTAGAACTTTCCGGAAAGTGCTATAAAGTGTATAATTTTTTGTTGCCGATCTTTTTGGAAGCCGGTTACGAAATTTATCCAATTTTTTGGGAATTAATTGACTGAATCTTAAAGAATTGTATATGAAGTAAGGGTAGAAAAAGAACTAAAGAATGTGTAATAGAATTAGAAAAATTGCTAATAATAAAGAGGTTTAAAATTTTTGTTAAAAAAAAATGTACGTGATTACTCTAATTTTCGCAAATTTTGAGATATCAAGCTAAATTTTTTAAATAATTTTTATTTTTATTTTTATTTTTACTTTTTTGTTACCGATTTTTTGGAAACCGGTTTTATAAAAATCGGTTATGAAAACTACTATAATGTAAAACCCTACTGTTTGTCTGTCTGTCCGCGAACTCATTCGTTAATGGACCGAATCTTAAAGAATTATATATGAAGTAGGGGTAGAATTTTTCAGGGATTGCCATAAAGTGTATAATTTTTTGTTACCGATTTTTTGGAAACCGGTTCCAAAATTTTTCAAATTTTTTGGGAAATAATTGTTTAAATTTTAAACAATTATATATGAAATAGGGGTAGAAAGAACTAAAGAATGTAATAAAATTTGAAAAATTGTTAATATTAAAAGAATTGCCAATTTCTGTTTAAAAAAAGTGTACGTGATTGTTCCAATTTCCGCAAACTTTGAGGTATCAAACTGAATTTTTTTATGGATAATTTTTTGTTACCGATTTTTTGGAAACCAGTTTGGAAATTATTCAAATTTTGAGAAATAATAAGTATTAATTAACCCATTTTCTTGAAACCAGTACCAAATTTTGTTTTAATTTTTGGAGGATAAGTTTAATTTTTCATTAATGGATAATTTTGTATTAATGGATCGATTTTCTTGAAACCAGTGCCAAAATTTTTCTAATTTTTTGTTGATGATTTTGATGAAATTGGTACCAAAAGATTACTAATTTTATGGAAATGGCTATTATGAGGTTAAAAATTGGGTTTTATGGGGTTCTGTTGGTGCTTCTAATTAATGAGTGAGTTTGGGGAGAGGGGAATAGATTTTGAGCCCGCGCGAAGCGCGGGCGAAATATCTAGTCATATATAAATCGCGATAACGGGACACCAGGCCTCTTTCGATTCCAAAATTCTAAACAGTAGAGTCCGCGTCCAACGGGATTCATAATACAATCGCTTCTAGTCTCGACCCGCGCCGTTAATTTTATATTTATTATAACTAAATTCTGTGTGCGTTAAGTCACAACACAAAATCACCATGCCGATGAAAACCACCATCGATCTGCAGAGCCACGAGATCTTGAAACTCCGTCAAGAAGAGAAAACGCTAAGGCCAGCAAGTATTAAATTCCTCTTTTCTCTCATCTATACCTCCCCTTATAAAAATTTTTCACCGTTTTTGGACCGCGAGAACGGTCAGTTTGAGTAGTAAAAACGTGCATTTGGTTCAATGAGTACGACCCGTTTTTGGGGCGCAAAGGGTCCCTTTTGCTTAAAAACGAGTGGTTAAAGCGGATTGCGTACGAGTATATCCGAGTAGTAATAACGTATTCTTATGAGTATTTTTGAGTGGTAAATACGTGCTGTGTACGACATCGGTCCAATGCTACGTGCCAGTATCGAGCCGACACTGATTTCCGATATTTACCCGACATAAAAAAAATTATTTATTTTGAAATTTTATTACTATTTTTTAACTAAATTTGTTTCTGAAGATGCAGTCTATGATTATAAATATTTTCTCGTATTTAAAAACACATATAAAAACACACTTACCTTGGTGGGATTCGAACTCGGGACCTCGGGACCTCTGGATCGTGAGCCAACTGCCTTACGTGGTAGACCACTTCTTAATTTGATATAAGTGTTATACAATATAATCTACACATGTCATAACCAGCGCAAATATATAATTTTTCAAAAATTATCTAAGAAACAAATTCAGTTTAAAAAGAGCGAAAAAGAGTAATAAAATTTTGAATTGGACATATGATATAATATTTCTTAATGTCGGGTGAATGTCAGAAACCAGTGCCGAGTTATTACGAAATTTTGTGTGTTCGTAAATATATTTATAAAGTTAAAACATTTTTATCAAATCCTTACAAGGGCCTCTTAGATAAAAATAAGGAAATCTTTCTTATGAAATCCCTAATAAATAATGATCGGGACCTCATTAAGTTAAAATAAGGAAACCTTTCTTATGGCATCCCTAATAACTAATGATCGGGGCCTTATGTTATGTAAGGCCATCCCTAACAAATTTCTACACGGGATATTGCACTTATAGAAACGTTCAATGCAAATTTCTCGCGAATATTTGAATATTACATCGTACCACTTATCTATTAGTGAAGGATAAATAGTGTAAGTACTAAAATATTTAACCCTTACGGTACAGTTTGAAAAGGTTTTTAAATTTGTAGAATAAATGTACTTCACAATTTAGAGATAAGGAGGAGATAAGGAGTGGGAGTCTTTCAGAATTTATGAGAAATTTTGATGGATAGAATTCGAGCTGACTCGAAATCCTCCTGTATGTAACATAAGGGTTAAAATCGGGCAAAATCCGCGGATATTTTCTTGTGAGTAAAAAAGGAACGTACTAACGTATTGTCACTCATCAACTGAAAAATGAGTATTGAAAACGGACAACCTACTTCGTCCTCATCTTTGTGAGTAAGAAAGGAACGTATTAACGTGTTGTCATTCATCGATTGAAAAACGAGTATTAAAAACGGACAATCTACTCAAAAATACTCATACGCATACTCGCGTATACTCATCATGTTCTTTTGCAGTAGACTGCGCGTGCTTGAGAGTGTAAGAAACGGACACAAAAATGATAAAACGGGTTAAAAATGGGCTAAAAACGATCCATATGAGATGTAAAAGCTGTGAAATATTTTTGTAAGGGATCTCCCCCTACAAAAAGGTCTATTGAATTATTGGATCCTAGAATTTTATTTCTCCGTCTCAACTACTGCAGATTTATAATATATATATAATTAAATAATTATGTACATTTAACCGCGACATATTTGCTTATTTTATTTTTACTGCGGTCCGACATACAGCCCACATTTAAGTTACTATAAATGTTTTCAATTCTCCGTTCAATTTGCATGATTCTCGATATATTGTACATACATTACACTAATTTCTCTTTTCTTTCTTTTCTATGTAATTTTAACGATTCTGTAATAATCCGAGCAGGATGTCAAGTTAATTTAGATTCTTTTCCTTCTAAATCCTGCTCGAAGACCTCCGCACCTTTGTAACACCCGCGTCCTTCTCACACACACACGCACGCACGCACGCACGCACGCACGCACGCACGCACGCACGCACGCACGCACGCACGCACGCACGCACGCACGCACGCACGCACGCACGCAGCGCACGCACGCACGCACGCACGCACGCACGCACGCACGCACGCACGCACGCACGCACGCACGCACGCACGCACGCACGCACGCACGCACGCACGCACGCACGCACGCACGCACGCACGCACGCACGCACGCACGCACGCACGCACGCACGCACGCACGCACGCACGCACGCACGCACGCACGCACGCACGCACGCACGCACGCACGCACGCACGCACGCACGCACGCACGCACGCCACGCACGCACGCACGCGCACGCACGCACGCACGCACGCACGCACGCACGCACGCACGCACGCACGCACGCACGCACAACGCACGCACGCACGCACGCACGCACGCACGCACGCACGCACGCACGCACGCACGCACGCACGCACGCACGCACGCACGCACGCACGCACGCACGCACGCACGCACGCACGCACGCACGCACGCAGCACGCACGCACGCACGCACGCACGCACGCACGCACGCACGCACGCACGCACGCACGCACGCACGCACGCACGCACGCACGCACGCACGCACGCACGCACGCACGCACGCACGCACGCACGCACGCACGCACGCACGCACGCACACGCACGCACGCACGCACGCACGCACGCACGCACGCACGCACGCACGCACGCACGCACGCACGCACGCACGCACGCACGCACGCACGCACGCACGCACGCACGCACGCACACGCACGCACGCACGCACGCACGCACGCACGCACGCACGCACGCACGCACGCACGCACGCACGCGCACGCACGCGCACGCACGCACGCACGCACGCACGCACGCACTCGTATATATGCGTATATAATGATTTGCCTATTTTTCTGTTGTAATTATATTCTGCTTAAATTTTACTAGATCTTTTCTTTGTTAATAACTATTTAAATGACTTTGTTATGAATAAACTTATATTAATTGTAAAATGAATACCAGTCATTTCATAGAATAAGACCTCGTCCTCAGCTCCCTCGCTCTCTGAAAAGTCGCACACGGTCCGATCCCTGGTTATATGGATTAATTTTCTTGACCAAAATTAGGACCACGAGTGCACGAAACTCACAGTAGGAGTAATAGCGTCCCTTCTGGACGTTGACCCATGACTGCAGGAGTTTCTCGAAACGTGCATTCGTCTCGAGGCACGCGTCTTTTCCAGCGTGCACCCGAGAGTAGTTAGTATAGGCCGATTCCACCTCGGGGCTCCGAGGGGGGGTGAGGGAAGGGGGTATCGGATTTCTCGGGGGGGTGAGGGAGAGGGGAGTATTGGATTTTCAAGAATATCGGATTTCGCGGGGGGTGAAGGGGAGGGGAGTATTGGATTTTCAAGAATATCGGATTTCGCGGGGGGGTGAGGGGGAGGGGAGTATTGGATTTTCAAAAATATCGGATTTCGTGGAGGGAAGGGAAGGGGAGGGATAATTCACCGGGGATGAATCACCGAGGATGACTCACCCGCGCCGCGGATTTGCGGGAGGGGAAGTCCGCGTTCGCGGTCGCGGTCGCGCCGCGGAATCCGCGCGGGGGGGTCCGCGGGGGCTGCGTGGGGGTCCGCGGGGGCCGCGTGGGGTCGCGTGAGGGTCCGCGGGGAGAATATTCCCTCACACAGCATTGACATTTTCTCTATTTATTACCTGACAGTCGGAATTCTTTAAAGTCTTGCGACATCCTTCGAAATAACTTTCGGGAATCACGGCCATGAAATAATGCCCACGTTTTCCTGACTGTCCACTGCCCGAAGGAATCGATCTATACGGGTCGGGTTTACCCACCCCTCCGCGTTCTCAAATATTTTCAGTTGGAAAAAGATTCCTGACATCATTCGGTTTCCTCTTCTGTTTAACATTCCTATCTCCCTGACATTGAGATACGTTACGACGTTTATACTTATATGGTTTTGACGTAGCGGTATCCTCTGTTGCTTATGAAAGGGGTACGGGTGATTCACCATCCACATTATCGAAAATCTTTTCATCTCTCACCAGAAACTTATACCCCTTAGTAGTAGACGTATTTTTATCTCTCTACAAACTCGCTACGCGGTTCGCGTAAGCAATCAGCGCCTCGTCTACGAGGAGAAATCGGGCACCCGTCAGGCGGAACAGGTCTTCCCGCGGCCTGGCGTGGATATCGTGTCCCCAAATGGAAGCCGGGGCGCGGGAGGAGCGCCTTCAAACTGGGGAGCGTCGGGCCCCCTCAAAATTTTACTGTTTTCTATGTCTTTAGGTATATTGAGTTCGCGCGGAGGCATCACAAAAAAAACTTTGTTTAATCACAAAAAATACAATGTCACGTTCGAGAACTTTTTTTACTATTGGCTTGCAGACTCCGATCGTTCGGTCTGTACTCGCGCTACACAGCCACGACGAGACTGAATTCAATGACGGTTGCAGAAGTCGCCAGAGAAAAATATAATGGCGGTGTATAAAACTGATAGTCGTAAGATAAAATATGTCTCGCACTACAAAAACGAGCGCCGACGTCCGCCGGAACATCGGCACCTCGCTTCTATGTTATGATATGCGATAATGCAATATTTGATTGCCAATTCATGCAACCGATGCTCCAGCGGACGTTGCATATACGGCTGGAATAGAAATACGCGCGAAGAAAATATAGTATAATTTATACTTAAAAAAACAATCCATCTACGCAGTACGTGAAAAAACAAAGAAAAAAATGACGTCATCGGGATGATGATCGACCCGATGACACATTGAACCTGTAGGGACATGTTCGTCGTAAACAACAGTTTTCTAGGAAAAGGGGGTGTTATTGCGTAGACTAAACAATCGAACCTGTCGGGACACGTTCGACGTAAACAACATATTTCTAGAAAAAGAGGGGCGGTTATCGCGTAGACTAAACAATCTATCTACGCAGTACGTAAAAGACAAAGAAAAAAAGGACGTCATCGGGACGATGATCGACTCGATAACGCATCGAACCTGTCGGAACATGTTCGTCGTAAACAACATATGATAAAAGTTAGGTATAGGAAAGGACATGCACGCAAAGAAAATACATCGTTCGATTGGTGTAAAAAAGCCTGTTTATTTAACTCTTCTTTTACATAATATATCTTACGTGCTAAAAAACTAAAACTGCGAGCTCACATCGATGAGCTGATTCGTATTGAACGCATCGCTAGCGTATATTGCATTCGACGCTTCCCTGGAATCCGTCACGGTGGACGCGATATCGGAGAACTGCGCAAATTTTACATCGACCACCGCAAGGATTCTGACCAAACGTTCGAATCTCGCTTTGATGCACCGATCGAGATCGAACATACGATGCAGCGTCGATTCGGTCATCATCAAGCGTACGTTTACAGATTCGAGACGTATGAGTTTGACGTTATTAACCGACGTACAAACTCTCACCGTTAGCGGTCCAACGTTTGTAAAACTATGGGCATCTTTGAAGTCGTTGCGAAAGAAATTCTGAATATTTCGTCGTTGCTCGTAGAGTGCCTTCCACGTTTCGAGAGACAACAGCAGTTCCTTTCCTCGATGATCTCCAACGGCGATCTCCACGTAGCTCGGTGGACCCACGTTGATGCCAATTTCGAGGAATTTGTATCCCGTACCTGTCAGCGCGTATCGTCTGCTGAGTATACGTACCGCGCGACGGTCCCCCGAAATGCTGGATAAAAGAAATGAAAATAGTTTTATTTTTCGAAAGTATTACAATATGCAAAGATATAAAAACTGGGGGAGACTCTATATGTTAATTTTCTCTCAAACGAAACTTACCTATTGCATCTGGCCTCATACGTTTGAGTTTCAACGTTGTGAATTGGCACGTAATAATTCACGGCATTCACGCGTTTTGCACTGTTGTTGCTGCTGCTGCTGTTGCATCCTTCAAAGGAGAACATTTTCGCTCTCTAGGCTCTGAGAAGTAAGTTGACCGTATTCAGTACAAGCGATCGCGAAAAGACTGATCATATGAAATTACTCGAGTATACGCGACAACTCCAAAAAGTAATGATGTGGTGGTGGGAGAAGGGGGAGGGGGAATTAATGTTTATAGAACTGCGCAGTGGATTTTTTAGGAGAAAGGGAAGTAAAGCCTACTCTAACGGTGATGATGGGGGAAGGAGAGTAAGAAAGAAAACAAAAAGTTATATATAATTTATTTATTAAAAAAAAAGATCGCAAATCTTTATGGCGTCGCGCGCGACCACCAATTAAATAGTTTTATTACATTTTGTAACGCGCAATTCTTTTCATGTTTTCTGCATCGCATAGTATTAGTGTCATCTAGTTTATTCAAAGATTCGATATCTTCGTAATGCGCATCCAGAGTCTCGACGATTAGGTTTTTTCGCGCATAATTCTTCAACAGATCCACCAGCCATTCTCGTTTCTGGCATTCCTTGACGTACACGAGAGTCGGCATCTCGTCGTCATCGTCTTCTTCTTCTTCCATACCAAGCACGGCCGATGTAATCAGGCGTTTCACCATGCTGTACGGCACGTTTCCATCTTCCCATCGTAATCTATGGTGATTGCGAATCAACCAGGTAGCGCACAATTTGTCGGATTTTGTGAGGAGATTCCACGTGAGGAGACAGTACGCGGAGGTATTTGGCGGTACGTCCTCCATGCAGTCGAATTCTATTCTGACATCCACGGTGGCGTTTTTGACGTTTTGGCGGGAGCAATCGATGATCACGAACGGGCCGTTACGTAGAAAAGTCGAGACGGTGAGACTCGGCTCAAGATATTCGTATCCGTAGTAGCCCTTGCAGAAACGCGCGTACATATCGTACAGAATCGCCCATCTGTGTTTGCCAAAGTCCAAATTCAGATCGTCGTACGGATAAACTTCCGAGTTTAGATAGAGTTTTACGTTGGTCAAGTTGCAATCGTCGAATCGGGTTGTGTCGGCGGACATGACATTCTTCCGACCTGTCTGCAGAGCGAAGACGACGTATCGCGGTTTCTCGAGCTGAGTCGCGGTCTTAATGGCCCACGAGTGCTTGGTCGTGTTCTGCAACAGGGGATACTCGTACAGATCCCACGAACGGAAACCCATACTTAGATATCGTCCGTCTTCCAAGGCGCGCAGCATCGACAGCTTGTTGATCTCGTTCAATACCACGTGAGGCATTTGCCATTGTATCTTGAGTATTTTGATAGTAGGCTCGAACGCGAGACTTCCCACCAGGGAATTGTTGTCGTTGCGCGCTTGTATCAAGATCAATTCGTGACGAGCGTTGATCACCACGCGTTTATAATCCTCGCAAAATCCCAGTAACAAGTTGAGCGGTACGCAGAAATTGAAATATCCGTTCGGATTATTATGTGGTTCCCAGCCCGCGTTTCGCAGGATCACGCTTCTGTCGGACGATACCGTAACGTAGTTCTTGAGTGTGCTGGTTATTCCTACGTTTCTGCAAACGATCAATCTCCATACCGTCGAGCTCGTATCGAATCTCATCGAACATGAACGCGACGCAATTAGTACCCAATACCACATTATCGACTTGGTCGGCTGCTCTGGTCACCGTCAATGTTCCTTCGATGTAGAGAAAACTTTCGCACGGCAACGTATACAGATCCTGCTGTTGTATGGGTATTCGTATCTCGTCGCTATAATCAAACGTTGTGTTGGCGTACGGGTTGTACGTGTGAGTCTCGATCTTGACGATGCGATCGTCAAAGACCGGCTCGCTTCCGATGTTGAGAATTTTAGTCATCGTTCAGATGTTTCGCACCGCGAATCCCAAAGATTGTAAAAACTTAACGTTCGACGCGTTGAGCTTCTTTCTCGTCGCTTGTTTAACGCCACCGAATGTCGACTTGACGATATTGTCGATCGGTGCAGCCGTAAAGATATTATGCCGAAATTACGATGAACTTAACGTAACGGGACGCGACGGGACGCGAAGTAACGTAAAACCTAAACACATTGTTTTTATATGCGGCTGATTACGATCGACTTTACGTAACGCATATAAAAACAATGTGTTTAGGTTTTACGTTACTTCGCGTCCCGTCGCGTCCCGTTACGTTAAATTCATCATAATCCCGGCATTACTGTTATCTGTCGCGTGCTCCGAGTCGTTCAATACTAGCATCTCATGTGTCGCGCGTACACTCACGCATACACTGGTGCGTTATCGCTCTCGTCGTCGTACGTGCAATCTGACGGTGATCTCTTCTCCGCGAAAATCGAGCAATCGTCCGTCTTGATCAGCGACGCGTATCGTTAGATTTGTAACGCTTCGTGCGATGATCGGCAGATAAATGATCTGCGCCGGCGTTTCCGATATCTTATATCCCGGTGGTACGCTCGGTGAAAATTCGTGTATCGTATGAACGCGTTTGTCGTTGCTGTACGCACCCGCGGTCACGTTACACTCCACGCGGATAATGTTTACGTTGATAATATTAATCGGTGCGTCCGATTCGTGCCACTGTCCCGGCTGCAATATACGCGTCGACGAGAATCCCAGCAGCGATCCGATGTTGTTCGGTTTGTTAAAGTTCACTCTGAAAGCGCACTTGATCTCGCTCTTCATCGTATTGTAATTTGCATGAAGCACTATCGGGTATTCCGCGACCTCGTCTTCGTAGCCGTTCACGCGAACGGTCTCCTCTCGCGCGATATCCGCGATCGACGTACGACGATCGTCGTTGGAACGAACCACGCGTCGCGGACGTTTACGTGAAATTTCACGTTTCAAAAACTCGTCTATGGCTCGTATCTCGTACGATCCCTTGGGAATCGTAATTTCCGTGTCATCCTCGTCGAAATAAAATTTATTATTCAAAGAATTCACGTTCGGAATCGTGTGATAAGTCTCGAAACACGTTAAACCGAGCTCGTAGTCACCGTCGCTCAGATCCACGGCGGGAAAATAGTGCTCCGCGAGGATGCTACTCTTCCTGGTCAGCGTAAACGTTATAGACATATCGGCGGAAGCTGGTCGACGAACACTGAGTCTCCGCACGGCGCGTCGTCAGGTTTTAAATTAGCACCGATCGTCATCGATCGTCCGGAGAAATTGCAAGCACAACTGGCCACAGATGCTCTGATCGTAGCGCTGATAAGACGTGTGATTGTACTCAATTTTCGTCACGCTCGGTCCGAAATATCGCACCAGTTCTTTCGGTGGTCGAAGATTGCCGAAACTGTCGAAATATATGACTCGATCTCCCCTCTTGGCGTACGCTACCCAATGAGTACCGGAACCGGCTGCATCGTCCAAATTCACGATACCGCTCTCGTTTCGACGTACACCATCGACGATCGGTAACGAATTACGCATGAAAACACCTCTGAAGAACGGTACGCGCATTCGCCTTGCCAGTCGACTCAATTGTACGTTAGTCGTAACATCCGTGGGCATATTTAACGTCTTCTTTGATGTTTTTTTTTTAATCTTCAACGCTACTCCTCGCCCGCGTTTGTGCGGGCCGAGATACAGTCCTTGTCCATATTTGTACGGAGCAAGATAAAGTCCGCGACCTTCCATGGCGCGATTGTGACGTTGCGTCTCTTCCAGCTGACGTCGCGCGGCTTTGCTAGCGTTCATCGCCGTTGTAATTCCGGCCGCTCCGCCGGCCAGAGAACCGAGAACTCCCAACAACGGTAGAATCGGCAATACGACGCCTTGTTTCGCTGCCGGAAGTATCCGTTTTTTCGAATCCGCTCTCTTCTTCATCTTAATCTTCGTCTGCGTCTTCGCCTTTGCCTTCGCCTTTATTTTCAAACCCATTCCGAGCTTCGTCTTAGCCTTCATGGCCGCCCAGACGGCTGTAGCGGCAGCTTTCTCTCCGAGAGTCGAATCTCTCGCGATGACGCGTCCCAGCGCTCTCTCGGCGAGTATCTTGTCCGCCGCGTGTCTCTCGGTGAGGCCTTTGTTACGCGAATAGTTTATGTCGTGCTCGCGACACACCGCGTCCAATGGATTTACACCCGGATCACCTCTAGCCAATCGTTCTCGCAAACGAGTACGCGGACCGCAATACTGATAGCCGGGAATGTGCAGTTCGAACGGAAGTGCACCTATCGTGCAATTAAACAGACCTCTACCTGTTTTTATTTTTTTCGTTGACATTTGCCACAATTCTTAATCAACGGGGCAGGACCGTCGACGTGCGTTTCCTGCCACGGTAATGTTCGTCACAGCGACGATAGGTCTGAACCTCCAAATCCACCTTTATATGCTGCGGAAGCTTGTCCCACACGTAGTGGACGTGATCACCGCACACTTGCAATAAAACGGCTTTCGGCACGAATTGCAGCTGTTCGGCGCTAAAATCGCGAATGTCCGAAGGTTTCGACAGCAGGACGAACATCTTTGCGACTGAGCGATTCGCGGTGCCGCGCACCTATAAATAGACGTTCGAACGAGAAAGTTCGATTCAGTCGTACAAAGTGTGAGGAAAAAAATGAGATTCGTGCGACAACCGTTGACGATTCGCGTGACGAATTGTGACGACAGATCACGGTCGATGGAGGGCAACGCGGATAGGCGCAGACACGGTACGATGCTGCCGACTACTATACGCGCGATCATTTGCGGTCCCTCGAATTGCGGTAAAACCAACGTTCTGATAAGTTTGCTGGAAAGTCCGCACGGTGTACGTTTCGAGAACGTGTACGTGTACTCGAAATCGCTGCAACAACCGAAATACCGATATCTGGAAAATTTATTAACATTGATCGACGAAATCGGCTATTACACCTTCTCCAATAACAGTGACGTTATTCCACCGAGCGACGCGTGTCCGAACTCGATATTCGTCTTCGATGACGTGGCGTGCGATAAGCAAGACACTGTGAGAGAGTATTTCTCGATGGGCAGACACTCGAACGTCGACTGCTTTTATCTCTGTCAGACGTACGCGAGAATACCGAAACATCTGATACGCGACAACGCGAATCTGCTGATCCTGTTCAAACAAGACGGTACTAATTTGAAACACGTGTACAACAATCACGTAAATACCGACATGTCGTACGATGAATTTTGCTCGTTGTGCCACGATTGTTGGCAATGCAAGTACGGATTCGTAGTGATAGACAAGGACAGCGCACTTTCGAACGGTCGATAAGAAAAGGATTCAACGTGTTCGCGATACCGCAAAAGCGGTCAGTCGTCGCCGATACGTCGTCGAAGGTGAAACAACGTTAGTGTTACGGAAAGAGAGATCGACACTCTGCTTTGTTTTTTCCCCCCTACGATGGCTGCGATCGACGGGAGCGAGACGATTCGCGAACGCGAGAAGATCGTGGAAGATATTGCGAAAACGAGTAATTCGATTCGCAAGAAACTTCGCGCTTTGAAGACCGGTAAGATCGAGAAGGACATTGAGTTGGACACGCACTTTAAACCTCTCATCGAGCCGTTGAAAAAGATCGTCGACAACTCGAGCTTGATCGCGGTGAAAAAAGAGGAACCGACCGCGACGGAGAGCGACGCTGACGTGAAAATCGAACCGCTATCCGTTCAACAGCGCGAGGAGGAGGTGGAGGATGCTACACCGAAGAGAAAGAAGAAACGATTAGACTCCTGGTCGGATCTGTCATCGACACCGCGTAAATCTAATCAATCGATTGTACTACCGATAACCTCTACACCGACGCTAACCGTGCAAAGTACAAGTCCCAAATTTCTCAAAATCGTGGATGTTTTCGAAACCACGGACGACTCGATCGGGGACGACCGTTCAAAAGCGGTTGCAAACGTCGAAGGGTCGAGAGTGGTTTATAGAATCGTTGCAAGATCACTTGGGTCCCCTGAGTCGAATTTACATCGCGTCTGTTTTGAGCGCCTATCCAACGTTCGACATCGCATACGGTGTTTATCTCGGCAAGAATGATTTGATGCTTGGTAATAAACGTTTTGACGTGGATAAAGCGGATAACATTTATATCGACGGCGTACGATACGCTGGCACACCCGGTATTTACGAGTTGATCTTCAAGAAAATATCCGATTACGATATCTACACGGAAGACGATATGCAAAAGTACAGGAGCATACTGTTGGCAACGAGTGCTCATAAATACAAGCACGATCCTCACGAGCGATTAAAGGGTAATGGGGGATACAAGTATACACAGGTAATCGCACCGTTGATGTCGACCAAATCCAAGAAGAAAAAAGCCGGAAAGGGATTATTCGCGCCTCGCGCGATGACGACCCGACAATAAGATCGACTATGTGCACTGGGACGACCCCGACGAGCTGGTGGATCGTCTGCAATTGCTCGACGCTTCGCGTCAAGCTGGCAACAATGTCCACGACAACGAGATCACGTCGATCATCAAGGAACTTCGCGAGGCTGGGCTTATTATAAATTAAACGGCGCGACAGCGATCCGTTCAATCGGTGTCGAAATGCCGATCAATAAATTTGGATTGTTCGAGCAGCGCGAAGACGCGACGAATACCATTTCGTACTATCGGTAGAGCGGATTAGTGAGAAATTTTGTGCGCGACAACGCTCTGTGTCGCGCCGCCACGGACTTTAACGCAAGGTCGCGCAAGGTTCGTCGCGTAGCGCAACCTGAGACTGACGGTGACGCGGTTAACAAACTATACGTGGATCGGTGCGTTAAAAGTCTGACAGATCAACGGAAAGAGTCAGACGAGAAGCTGACTGCGTTTGAGAAGGATGTGCGAGCGTTACAGGCTGCGGTGAACAAGCTTTGACGTGTGAATATCGTTAGATTGGAAACGGCTAATGAATGATGAAGAAACGGTTCAGCAGAAACGACTATCGAACGGCGACGAGTGAAGAGAGGCAACGGTTAATTAACGACGGCGACGTACAGCAACAAACGATTCGAGAACGGTTGTCGGACGGCTGTCTAACGGTTCAAGGACGGTTGTCGAACGGTTCAAAAATAGCTCAGAAACGATTACGAGCGGTTTAGAAACAGCTGCGAACTACGCGGAGACAGGAATGGCTATAAACGGCTAAAGAACGTCGACGACGACGACGATGAGTGACAAGAAGCAGTTAACTGACAACAACGAACGACAACGAACGGTTCGAGAACGGCTCGAAATCGTTTCTGAGCGGTTCAGAAACAGCGATGAACGACGCAGAAACATAAACAGAAACGGTTACGTACAGCCGAAGAACGACGACCGACAGCCAACGAAACGCTAACCGAACATGAGACCGTTAAAATCGACCGATGTGGATAAAAATATCGAAAAGCGACGGTTGGTGGACGAATTGCACGCACCGGCGAGAAGAAATTTTCCCCGCAGACACGTCATAGTGCGAGGGTACGACGACCTGTGGCAAGCTGATATCGTCGAGATGCGTCCGTACTCGCGTTTCAACGGAGGCTACCACTACATACTCACCGTCATCGATGTGTTGAGCAAGTACGCGTGGGCCGTGCCGCTCAAGGGTAAAGGTGGCAGCGAGACAGCTGACGCTATCGCTGAGATAATTCGAGATAGCGGGAGATGCCCTAGTAATCTACAAACCGACATGGGGAAGGAATTTTACAACGACGTGCAACGTCTCGCAAAAAAACACGACATCAATCATTATTCCACGTATCGGTGATGAAGGCGTCGGTCGTCGAGCGATTCAATCGCACGTTAAAAACAACATGTGGAAGATGTTTACGCTCAATGGAACTTACAAGTGGTTTGACGCGTTATCACGACTCGTGTTGGATTACAACGCGCGCAAGCATCGAACGATCGGCATGCGACCCGTCGACGTTACCCCCGCGATCGCCGAAAGACTCTTGGCTACGGTGTACAGCGCTATAAAGATCGCGGGCCCGGCAAAGTTCAAAACGGGCGACTCAGTACGCGTCAGCAAATACAAGACAATTTTCGAGAAGGGTTACATGCCGACTTGGACCACCGAGGTGTTTAAGATCGTTAAAGTGCAGCATACCAATCTCGTAACCTACCTACTCGAGGACTATCGTGGAAAATCCGTCGCTGGAGCGTTCTACGAGTACGAGTTGCATCGCGCGACTTATCCTGACGTGTATCTCGTGGAGAAAGTACTGCGCAGGAGGGGCGACAAGGTTTACGTGAAATGGCTGGGATTCGATGGATCGCATAACTCATGGATACACAAGGACAATGTGATTTAATTCGTGCAAACTGTATTTTATTCTTAATATAAAAATGATACATGTAATACATATAAAGTATATAATAAAAAATATTAAATATTAAATACATGTGGGATATCTTTATTAATATCTCTTCTCATATATAATACGATATTTACTCGAGGACTACTGTGACTTTCGTGCTTCGTGGCGCCATATAGGGGGGTGTCGTCACAACATTCTGGGAGAGGGCCCTGGAAAACGCACTGTTCCCTCCGGGACCACGTTATACATACATACATACATACATACATACATACATACATACATACATACATACATACATACATACATACATATGTACATACATACATACATACATTATATACATACATACATACATACATACATACATACATACATACATACATACATACATACATACATACGTACATACATACATACATACATTATATACATACGTACATACGTACATACGTACATACGTACATACGTACATACGTACATACATACATTATATACATACGTACATACGTACATACGTACATTATATACATTATATACATTACGTTATATTCGGTAATGTCCTCACGGCAACGTATGGGTCGAATCCGGCACGATATATCGTTTATCATCGTACGGACTCAGAGCAATTTTCGTCTCGCTAATAATGTATACTTCGTGCATTTTCGATCTTATGCACGACTGTGGTCGAGTCATTTCGATCTCATCGTTCAAACATCGCGTGTAGTCGTCAAATGCGATAGTGCGCGCGATGACGTTGCTTTTGACACCTTTCGCTTTTTTGGTGTCTTTCTTACCATCGACTCGCAAGGCGTACACATTTTCGCCCTAAGTCCAACGAATTCGGTCATAATGGCCCCGTTGTTTTCATCCTTCATCAGGCCCGGCACTTTTTTATTGACGAGAGGCATATCATAAGCGTTATCTACCGCATAGTCACTTGTGTCGAACCGGGCTATATCATGTTTCATGTTCTCTCTACGCGTCGTCGCACTTGATATGATAAATCAAACTGTCCGTGTCGGTATACATGATTCTACACGAGTCGCGGTACAGGGGAGACATGTAATCGTGGTGAAATTCGTATAGGCACACCTTCGACAAGTCGAGGATGCACATACCTACCAGATTTTCCGAAAACACACTGCTGCTGTGGAAATTCGGTCGCGCGATCATTGCCTTCGCGCCGTATTTATCCTCCCACTTCGTCACTAATTTTACATCGACGTGGTTGCGTACATTCTCCATTGTTTTCCCAAAAACAGCGTTATTCATTAATTTATATAACGTTTTTTTGAACTCATTTTTGGCATGTATTCTGAATTTTGTATTGAGTTCGATGTAAGAGCGGAGCCACTCAGATTGAGCGAATTGCAATACGCGATGTATTTTAGTGATGCGAATGCCATGGCGCATGCACTGTTGCAGATTGCGATAATGGATGACATAACGCTCCTTATCGTGCAGCGTGGCGAGAAGTTTGTCCTGCCGTTTGCCGGGCGGTTTATCGCGCATCGGACAGAACGGTAGGTCAGCGTGCGCATCGTGTTTATCCTGCGGATACTCGAGATCGACCTCGAGAATATAGCCTGTAGGCGAATCCAAAGCGATCGCGTTAACGTCGAAATTTGACGAGTCTTCGACACATCGAAACTCCGCGTAGGGTAGTGGCTTACACATCGCCCAGCCGTATAAGTTGTTGACATCAAAGTACATTAGGTACGACGACGGTTTTGATGAATCGTACGACTCCATATACTTGTTGTTGGCCTTCGTGTATCTGCCGGAACATTGACTCAGGCCGCCGCGTATATCACCTAGAAATATGTTGTTTACGTCGAACGTGTCCCGACAGATTCGATTGTTTAGTCTACGCGATAACACCCCCTTTTCCTAGAAAACTGTTGTTTACGACGAACATGTCCCTACAGGTTCGATGTGTTATCGGGTCGATCATCATCCCGATGACGTCATTTTTTCCTTTGTTTTTTTCACGTACTGCGTAGATGGATTGTTTTTTTCACGTACTGCGTAGATGGATTGTTTTTTTTAAGTATAAATCATACTATATTTTCTTCGCGCGCATTTTTATTCGAGCCGTATATGCGACGTCCGCTGGAGCATCGGTTGCATGAATTGGCAATCAAATATTGCATTATCGCATATCATAACATAGAAGCGAGGTGCCGATGTTCCGGCGGACGTCGGCGCTCGCCTTTGTAGTGCGAGACATATTTTATCTTACGACTATCAGTTTTATACACCGCCATTATATTTTTCTCTGGCGACTTCTGCAACCGTCATTGAATTCAGTCTCGTCGTGGCTGTGTAGTGCGAATACAGACCGAACGATCGGAGTCTGCAAGCCAATAGTAAAAAAAATTCTCGAACGTGACATTGTATTTTTTGTGATTAAACGAAGTTTTTTTTGTGATGCCTCCGCGCGAACGCAATATACCTAAAGACATAGAAAACAGTGAAATTTTGAGGGGGTCCGACGCTCGCTCCCCAGTTTGAAGACGCTATAGAAGCGTTTGAAGGCGCTCCTCCCGCGCCCCGGCTTCCGTTTGGGGACACGATATCCGCGCCAGGCCGCGCGCGGGAGGACCTGTTCCGCCTGACGGGTGCCCGATTTCTCCTCGTAGACGAGGCGCTGATTGCTTACGCGAACCGCGTAGCAAGTTTGTAGAGAGATAAAAAAACGTCTACTACTAAGGGGTATAAGTTTCTGGTGAGAGATGAGGAGATTTTCGATAATGTGGATGGTGGATCACCCGTACCCCTTTCATAAGCAACAGAGGATACCGCTCCGTCAAAACCATATAAGTATAAACGTCGTAACGTATCTCAATGTCAGGGAGATAGGAATGTTAAACAGAAGAGGAAACCGAATGTCAGGAATCTTTTTCCAACTGAAAATATTTGAGAACGCGGAGGGGTGGGTAAACCCGACCCGTATAGATCACCCCTCCTCGGAGCCCCCGGGGTGGAATCGGCCTATACTAACTACTCCCGAGATACGATAAGATCTCGTTACGTCTTCCTATCTCCCCTCCTCTAGATAGCCTTTTCCTTGCTATTCTTTTAAACCTAATATTCTACAAATTCTAATGCTTGACGTAACACTGACCAGAATTGTTATGTTTAAAACATTTACATTTAAAACATGTTTAAATATACTGTTTTTAACATTTGTTTTAAACATGTTTAAACAAATGTTAAAAACATGTTTTTTTTAGAAATAAGTTCAACACAGATTTTGGGAGAATAATATTTATATGTTTATTTTTATTCGTATATAACGTTTATTTCTCGTAGATTTTATTTAAAAAATTATCTTATTTATATGAAATAGTCTTATTACAATATTCAAAACTTAAATAAAATACAAAAACATAAACAAAAATTATATTTTCAGTTCTATTATTTATATTTTAATATTTATATTATCTAGTATCTAATAAATTTCAATCAAGTTCATCACTCAATCAAGTAATAATGATTATATCAATTATTTTTGTATAATACATATAATTACAAAGAACTTTCGCGCATTATTCACCGCGTCTGGCTCTCAATTAGCCCGTTTCTCTTATATTTGTGGATTTCCAACAGAGCCTATACATTCAATTTTAATTTATTTTATTCGAGAATATAGCTGAAATCATTTATTAGTTAAATATTTGTCAGTAAAAAGAAGTCACTTTTTTACCTCTACTTTCACAATCTTTATCTTTTTTTTTTCAAATATCCCACTCTAACGCCGAATCCTTTTCGGAAAGGGCAACTCTTTTTCTCGTAAATACTAATTGTGATTTAAAAGTTGGAATAAGATTTTATATTAAGACTCCGAGTTACAAAGATTTAAAATAGAAAAGTGCACAGAGGTCACCTAGGACTTAATGAGATAATTATAGGATAAAATGAAAGAGTATACAAGATATTTATTCTATATATTATATTATAAAAATTTGAAACATGTTTAAGCCATTCTTGTTTTAAACATGTTTTTTTAAACTGTTTAAAACATGTTTTAAACAAAAAATACAATGTCTTTTTTAAACATAATTTTTACCAATTTTACTGACAACGATTTACTATAATGTATGTGTCAACACGTGCTGGCATTAATTTCTGATCAGTTGCATATGGGGAATTCTCGCTAAAATGTTCGCATTTTACCTTGACTTATTACAATAATTTTGACAATTTTTTTCCGAGAAAAATTCTAAAAAAGAGAAGACACGTATTTTTTTAGTTTGGACGTACGGTCAATATTTCCGACAGTAATTTTTGTAAAAATTGAATTTTTCGGTAACTCTGCTTTTTAAAACGTTAAAATCTTGAAAATGTTCAATCCTATCAAAAAACGACTTGGATGAAATTTGTTCAGTTTAAAGTGAATTACATGATGTATATATTCTTTTTAATTTTTGGACAGTCTAAAGTTGTGTTATACAGTGTTAAAAGAAAAAAATTGTTATTTATAAAGTTTGCCATTTTTTTAAATTAAAAAACAAAAAACAAAATTTAAAAAAAATTTATAAAAATTTTATTGAAAATTACGAAATTTTTTGAGACCTCTTGGAGTATGGCAAGATTTTTTTTTTAAGAAGTTCTACCTATTTTAGTTTTTGTAATAATCTGAATACGGCATTATTCAGACTAAAATAGTCAAAATGCATCCGTTAGTAGCAGATTAAAAACTTCAATTAGGTAGACCTTGAAAAAAAAACTTGCTTCAAGAAGTCTAAAAAATTTCGTAATTTTCAGTAAAATTTTTATAATTTTTGTATGGGTTTTTTTAAATTAATTATTTATTTATTTTACATTACGTTGCATTTATTGCCTTCCGAGTTGTTCCCACGTGAGAAATTCACAGTCGCAAATGAATTGGGTTCATTGAGAAGCATCGTTTGGAAATACGTACATATTATAACTATTTCCGCGTTTTATGGCGCACTTAAAAAATCATGACCATCGTGAATTTCAATGCACTAGTATTTTTACCGGACTTCATTGAAGGCGTCAGTAGTAATATACTTCCTATGAAACCGCGCCAATTGGCCTGCCGCTAAAAATAAAGGTTCGATTCGGCAGGCTATAAGTTCGTTCGTTATTGTACAGAATGTAAATATTTATGGAACATCGAATACATTTAACTCCACGCTGGAAATCTCGACGTTTCTCAAACGAGAATCCGTGCGTACGACGGTGGATTCGTAAATTCGAAATATCGTCGGGACCTCGTTCTTTTCTTCAGTTCGTCGCGCGGCTTATGTAATTCGACGAATTTTCCCCAAAATTAAAATCAATCATGGAAATAGAATATCGATTACATGCCTGCAATTCGCGTCAGTTAAACGCGAATAAATGGCAAACTTAAAAAGCGGAGAAGAAATGGATTGAAGAAATGGATCACGCGGTTATTGATTTCCCTTGAACCCCACTTATTACAGAAGAGACATCTGAAAATCAATTCCCAGCTTCGTAGATACTGCAATTTTACGGAAAACTCGTTGCTGAGAGAAATGACGGGAACATCTCTTTGAATCCATTTATTATTTTTGTCTTATTACTGAAGAAAATAGATTTCAATTATTCTTGAGACAATGCCGTTTTCATCTCGAGACTCACCAGCCCGCCAATAGCGGTGTAAAGCATCAGGGTGATCAGCAGACCCACATGACCGCCGATTGACTTGATTTTCCGCACCGTTTCTTTCTTGATAAATTGCCTTGCATTATCATCAGACGATTTTGTCGTGGCGCCGATCTCGACTGAGGAATTGTACTTGTTGCCGTTCGTCATCACGACCGTGCTTTCCACGAGAGACGTATAAGCGCGCCGACCACTCGGAGAGAACTAATCGGCATGCTCTGTCCCGTGATCTCTCCCTCGAGTAAAGAACCATGCTGCATCTCAAACTGCAATTGAAATGCAGCAAAAGCTGATAATAATATACGATAATAAATTTGTGAAAGCGTTCTGAAGAGAAGAATGAAAAGCAAGAGAAACGGAAATAGATTCTGGCGAATATACAATTTCTAATGCTTAAAGTCTTGTATGTAATTATAGAAAATTATGTGTGACTGTTCGAAAAGTATTTTATTTAATACCTATTTTTTTGAAAATTTATATGTATAGACACGTATATAATAACACAGGCACACAAAAAATAAAAAGTGTCTTGGCCGAGACACTACACTAGTGTATTCCCATGTATTTTGACCCGCTGAATCCAAATACGAAGTCAGAATTGTCAGATTGGCTCTCAGTTCCGAGTAAACCTCAAAAAAAGTTCAAAACTCCACGAAACGAACACTTTTTTTTAGGTTTGCTCGGAACTGAGAGCCAATCTGACAATTCTGACTTCGGATTCGGATTCAGCGGGTCAAAATACATGGGAATACGCTAATGTAGTGTCTCGGCCAAGACACTTTTTATTTTTTGTGTGCCTGTGTAATTAATGTATAATATACATTAATTATTATTATATGTATAATATGTTTATACATTATACATATAAATTTTCAAAAAAATATGTATTAAATAAAATACTTTTTGAACAATCACACATAATTTTCTATAATTACATACAAAATTTTTGTATTGCTAAAGTATAAAGTAAGATATTAGATTTTAAAACTACATATGTATATATATTATTTAATAATCAATATTAAATCAATATTGATAATTAATGTTAAAACTTAAAACTCTGAACTAATCTCTATATAGCAAGCTTTTCTTTATATTAAACTTTTTAAATAATTTTTCTGATTTTTTATATTAATATTATTACTTTTTAGTATACTACAGCCCTTATGAAAAAGTACACTCAACTTTGATGGTTAACACTCAAATTTGAGTATTAAGTGTTTAGTGTTTTTCATTAAAGTTAAGTGTCAACATTTAAATTTAGGTGTAGATTGAGTGTTGACTATTAAGGTTTAGGTAAGTTGTGGGTTTAATCCTCAATGATGAGTGTATATTGGGAGTTTATTCTCAATGATAAGTGTAGGTTGGGGATTAAGCCTCAATGTTTAGTGTAGGTTGGAGATTGATCCTCATCGTTGGATGTTGGTTTGGTGTTAACAGGGTGTTAACCTTTAATGTTCTATGTCGATTTAATCAGTGTCGCCATGATCCCTTTATCGTTGGGTGTCGTTTAAATGTTATTGTGTTAATCTTCGTTAAGTGTCAATTGACGGCTTGATTTATTGGAAAAATGTTTCAGATAAAAGTTGAAAGGTTTGAAGAGGGCCAATAGACGATCTTATTAGATTTTGGATTCAGGGCCTGTATTGAGTCCAATAGGGCCTAAGTCAAATTTTTTAAATAAAAACCCCTATTTTTTATTGTACCATCTTTCTATATTAATTAATTTGAACAACTTTTGTTTGAAAATTTCTTTTATTTGCTTAATATTTTTTGAGATATTCAAGGAAAACTTTGTAACTTTTTCAATATTTAGCTTGTGATATCTTGATGATTGTTTGCTAGAGATAAAAGTAGTACAGAGGACTTTTTAACTTAATTTTATTTCAAAAATGTGCTATTGCAATAGTATAGCTAATTTTTTTAAAATATTTGTGTAGAAGACCGGGGCTAAACCATCAGTTTTTTTTCGGTGCCGATTTTTAATAACAAAATAAATAATTTTAGTTAAATGTGGTATACCGCTGTAAAGAGTGAACCTTTAGCTACAAAATTTATATAGGAAATTTTTGTCTACGTCGCTTTGTTTAACCGGTATAGAGCAAAAACGACAACGGTAGAAAAATTGAAATCTCAAAAATGCCGGGGTTTAATTCAATACATATACGTACATCTAATCCTGAAAAATGATAGGCTACATTTTAATAATTGTTTTTTAAAAGAAAAATATAAAAATTTATTTAAAATTTTTATGCGAAACATTAAGAAATAGTTAGGAGGGTTCCTTTTTCCGCAGAAGTCACTCGCCCGACTTGTTTCACTCCTCGACGTCCGATGACTCTTTTCGGTGTCTGAACGGTTGTAATTCCCGTCTTATCCATATTCCATATGAAGTGAGCCTGGAAATGCCCGGAAATGCCTTGGAAATGCACCCGTACCGCTTACTGACGGATTAGCCCCAAACAAGTTTCAGGTTTGATCGCCCACGAAATATTAGACATCAACGATGAAAAAACTACACTGGATTCGTGTTCAGCATGCATTACTTTTTATAAGCACGTACCTCGAGATTTGGAGAGTAAATATTATTGCAGATATTACAAAATTTCCACGCGTAGAAAATGTAACTTTCACCTTTCGAAAACACGTTTGCCCTAAAATTTTCGTAAAAATCATAACACGGCAGGTAACCTGCCGAAACTCTGTTGGTCACATGGGTACCATAAGCAGTGTTTACAATGTCAATAGCGAGTTCGCACAATATACAAGTTCCGAGATATTTGATTTGACGATTCAACCCCGTTGACGTTTTAGCCCCGGTCTCCCCTATGCATCTTCTTGGAGTGTTTACAAATATTTAAAAAAATTGGAGTGCTATTGCAACAGCATATTCTTAGGACAAAATCAAGTTTCACGTGATGTAATACACCGGGTCTCCCGCGTGGCGTGACTGTAGTCCTTTGTGCTGTTTGTTTTGGGAGAGGTTTTTTAGTGGGTGCAAGCCCCACATATCCTGACAACCGGGGTCAGGAATGCGCGAGGCATTTTCCTCTTCCAACGAGAACAAAAAAAAGGACAAAATTAAGTTAAAAAATCCTCTATACCACTTTTTCCTCTGGCAAACAATTATCAAGATATCATAAACTAAATATTGAAAAAGTTACCAAGTTTTCCTTGAATGGGTGCGTTCGAGGAGACGCTATTAGCGCTACCTAGCGCTACTGGCTGTTCGCGGAGCTCTATGATAGCGCTACTAAACGCTGTCGTGACGTCATTACTGGTAGTATTATACGTCATAACTGCTCGCTACCAACGCTCTTCCTTCCGAGGTAGTGCATTAATAGCGTTAGCGTTACAGGCTCTATAAACAGCGCAATAGTGAATGGTAGTAAATTGCGGCGTTTGAAGCAAAATAGTTTGGCGGCGGCAAAATTCGCCGATAATTTTCTCTTTCAGCGGCGGCGGAATTGGCGGGTGATAATTTATCGGCGGCGACGGCGAACGGCGGCGTTAATACATTTTTTAAAATCCTCCTGACTTAAAATAAAATTCAATTTTAACTTTTCATAAATAATATGAACAAAAATAGCAAACAATAAATACTCAGCACTTGTTTTCAAAATACGATCACTTTATTTTAGCATTACTAATATCTTTTCTTTCACAAAAAAAAATAAAATTTATCTTAAAATGTTATTCCTGATCATCATACGTAACAAAAATAAAATGTAATTTACTGTATAACCATCAGATATCAGACTTCTTTCTCTCTTACTTATTAAACATTTCTTCACATATTAAGTTGTATAAATAATATGAATAATATAACTTATACTTAATGTAAAACTTATTTTACTGACTTATTTTACTGACTTTAAATACATATCTTTTATTAATTTGAAATAATTTATCGAGAATAAATAATATTTTATTAGATTTTGATTATTTTAACGAAGAACGTTTTGCTGTGATAAGCAAACCTGCAGAAGAAAATGCGCGTTCAGATGCTGAAGTTGTAATCGGTATGGCATAAATGCAGCATACTAATTTGCACAAATTCGGCAGTGACAACTTCATTTTATTCTACCATTGTAGAGGATCTTCGATAATAGATTCTGAGATATGTAAATACTTTTTAACTTCGACAAGAATAGGATCTTCAGGAGGAATAATACTTGTATGTTTCGCAGCCAACTCCAATCGTAATTTTTTAACTCCAAGAAGCTCACACGACTTATTAAAATAATCTGCTTCTTTATTAGATGCCATATTATGAAAAAGTAAAACTAAACGTGAGAATCTAACTTATTATATATATCATAAAAATAATAATCTTATATTTGGTGATTAATTTATATAGAAGCTGTTAATCACAATATTAATTACAATATTATTACAATAGCATTTGTATGAGATCAACGATAAAGACAAAGATCTGGTGATGCGAGTAGCGCAGTAACATTGAGATTGACACCATAAATACGAGCATAACCAAAACTACAATATTAATTACAATAGCTTTAATTAGAATATTAAGCCTAGATTTTGTAAATCTAGATACTGTAGACTAGGTATTGCTTAGATATATATAGTTTATAAAAACTGTAATAAAAGTTATATATAGCTTAATGGACAAAATTCATATACACTAATTTTTTTTTATTGTATTAAAAGTATAAATTTATTTTATATAGCATATAATATTAAATGGAACCGAATATGGATATATTATTAAAAAATATATTTATTTATATTTCTCATTTTATATAAAAACAATGTCACTCAACTGGACAATAACTTTTACTAAAATAAAAATATTTGTTAAAATATTATCTAATCTAAAACGTCGCTTAATGTTAATAAATAAAATATAAAAATAATCTAACCTGCTCATTTCTAATATTCAAGGGAACCATTTTGTGTGGATCATATATATTAAAAATTCCTCAGGAGATTTGGAAGATCAAACGATCTCATAGAGAGATGTTCGATCGTAATTATATGAAGAGTCTCGTTCGAGCGATTAACAAGTAGTACCGGCTTCCATGCCCAGTGGCGCCACAATCTTCAGAGTAACTTTTTTCCCTAGCCCCATGCTTCCACGCTTCTGTTCTTCATATAGTTTAGAGCTCGACTAGCTCACTAGTCGATATGAAATAAAAATTATTAAAGCTGGGGTTGGGAAATGTATAATTACATTGGGTGGGAGTAATCGCTCGAACGAGACTCTTCATATAATTACGATCGAACATCTCTCTATGAGATCGTTTGATCTTCCAATTATATTCAAGTCTCGTTCTCACGATTAACAAGTAGAGGTTCAGAGAAAATAATTTTTATTCATCCGTTACATATTTTGGATTCACATATACATATGTATATAAATCATAACCAGCTTATTCGCAAATTCCAAAAAAAAACTAACTTTACCTTAGGTTGATAACACAAGAAATAAACATTTTTTTTTAAATAAAATCATATTGTGCTTTGTAAAATTAATATTAACGCATAAGCACTTTTACAAAGGATTCTTTGGCTGAAACAATAGTTCTATTATAATGCTTAGCAAAAACCTGTGAATTTTTGGACCAACCAGCAGTTCTCCTAATAGTTTCTAAGTCAACTCCCTTCTTCAATGCTGCTGAAGTCGCCGCATGTCTCGTAGAGTGAGCTGTAAACCTTTCACTTATACCACAGCGAGATATAGCCGCCCTAATCCATCTACTTATTGTTGCTGTGGAAGCTGCCCTGAATGGCTTTTTAATTGTCAGAAAGACACTATCTATTTCACCTCTCAACTTCGATGTTGCTTGAATATAAGCGTCAATTGTCGACACAATACATAACTTGGGATTTTCCAGAAAAATTGGCAAGACTAACAAAGGCTGATATATGCTCCTGGCCGGGAGGTTTTTATCCGATCTGGTATTTCAATTTCGTATCCTTCCGAACTACGCTTGATGTTAGAAAGCTTGATTGACGCCAGAGTTTGCGCCCTATGCGCGGTGCCCAACGCGAGCAGCAACACGAGGCGCTCAGTCAACCGACTAAGGGGCAACTCGTTCAAGGGAAACCATTCTTCAATTTTCCGAAAAACTATCTCAACATCCCAAGTTCTGTCATACTTCGGTTTTGCCGGCCTCAGTGAAAATATCCCTTTAAAAAATCTAGAAATATTCCTATTTTGGCCAATATTGCTGCCGCTGATCAGGGAAATTGCAGATCTTATCGAGTTAAGAGATCCGTACGCCGCCCCCTCTTCGAATTTTTTGGTCAGAAATTGGATGACATTAACCTCTTCCGGTTGATACGGGTCCAGATTCTGATCCAGGCAAAACGACCACCATTGTCTTAAGGGGCCTGCATACTGCTTACGCGTTGACTCCGTTAGCGAAACTTCGAAGATACTGAGGGATGAACTAGGCAATCCTTTCCTTCTAAAAGATTCCCTGATAATCTGCCGACCATCAGGGACAGCTTCCTTGCTAGTGGATGCTGAATCGACCTACAAGGTGATAAAAGTAAGGCAGGCGAAGGATTAAAAATTAATGGTTTTTCAGTCAAAAGTTTCGTAAATAAGGGAAACCATGGTTGGCTAGTCCAATAGGGAACTACCACTATACCCGTAGCCCTATCTACCGTGATCTTTTTTAGGACTCTTAAAATGAGGGCGAATGGCGGAAACGCCCAAAATAAACCTAACGAATGCCAATTCGCAGTGAATGCGTCAACTGCTAATGCCTCTGGATCGTTTTCCCAAGCGAAGAACTTTTCGCATTTTGTGTTACATCTAGTAGCGAACAGATCGATTTTCGGATCCCCAAACGCTTTTACGGCATGACGGAAGGCGTAATCTGCTAATTCCCATTCCGTATCTATATTCTTTATTCGAGATTCTTGGTCAGCTTCAACATTATCCTCGGACTTAATGTATGAGGCCACTAACCAAATATTCCGTACTTCGCACCACTGCCAAATTTCTTTCGCAATTCTATGTAGATTCGGGTGTTGCACTCCCCCCATCTTGTATACATATGCTATAGCTGTGGTGTTATCCATACGCAAAAGTATTTCGCAATTTCTAAGGTCCCTAGCAAAGCTTTTTATAGCAAACAATGCTGCTTTGAGCTCCAAACGGTTAATATGCCATTTTCGTTCGTTTTCTGTCCAAAAACTTCGAGCCTTATTTCCCTCACAAAAGGCGCCCCATCCCGTGGTGGACGCGTCAGAGAAAATCTCATGCTTATAGTTTCCTTGTCTAATAGGATTCGAGGATTTTGGAATATTTATCTTCCACCATCTGAAATCTGGCTCGAGATTTTCTGGGAGACAGATTTTCGCGTCATAATTGTTATCATTTTTTAGCAATCCTAAATATCTGACACGTTCGAATTCTTTAGTATATAATCGACCGTATTTAACTGCTGGGCAGCATGCGTTAATTGAACCGACGAAGCTTGACCATTGCCTAAGAGAGACCGTTTTTCCGGGAACAAATTTCTTCAAAAAGTCGAGTATCTTTTGCTTCTTATCTTCTGGTAATTCCAGTGTCATCGTCACGGAATTGTACGTTATTCCCAGAAACTCCGTTCTCTGACTCGGTTCCAAGCTACTTTTTTTATAA
Source organism: Temnothorax longispinosus (assembly GCF_030848805.1). Taxonomy (NCBI): domain Eukaryota; kingdom Metazoa; phylum Arthropoda; class Insecta; order Hymenoptera; family Formicidae; genus Temnothorax; species Temnothorax longispinosus. The sequence continues at coordinate 12,647,214 of NC_092366.1, read as the reverse complement.
TTAATAATAAAGCCTAAATATTCCAAGAGTTCAATCGAGGTTTTTACATTATCTATACACGCCTGTCTAGAGGACGCCACGAACAGCATATCATCTAGATATGTAACTGAAGAAAAACCTCTCTTACGCAGATGGTTCACGACTGGTCTTAAGACCTTAGTGAACACATGAGACGAGCCACATTAAGACCGAAAGGTATACATAAAAACTCGAAACATTGGCCCTGGAAAATGAATCTTAAGTACTTAGAAGAATCTTCGTCTACCGGTATCGGCGGTATCAAAAAATAGGCATTCTCTAGATCTAACTTTGCTAAAAAATCGTTTTTAGAGATTAGTTTTTCCGCTGTACGACCGTCTTCTAATTTAAAGTGCTTTGTCCTTATAAATTCGTTAAGTTTCTTTAAATTTAAAACAAATCTGAAAGTTCCGTCCGATTTCGGAACTAGAAAGTACGAAGACACAAACTGAGGATCTTCCGGCGTACACGGTCTAATGGCCCCTAACACCAAGAGTTTATTTATTGCCTCACTGACGTCATCGAGGGATTGTGAACCCTGTAACAGTGGTGCCTTTGGGACTAGCGTCTGACAAGGCTGAGACGTAAATCGGATCTTATAACCCTTAATACAGTTAAGTACAAATTTATCTTTGGTAATTGATTGCCATTCTTTAGTAAAGTGCTTTAAACGACCAGCCACATTTCTCACCTCTAACGATTGTACCGGTTTGACCTTGTCGACCTTGTGGGCGCATGCTTGTTCGAATAAGTGTTCCTCTGGCGATCTTTGAAACGCAGGGATCTCTGAGGGCCTGATTTTTGAGCCTGCTGTGAGTGGCCCTTGGACTTCCTCTGCAGGCTTCTCCGGTTTCCCCAGTTAGAAGTCTTTGGATACTTCTTGGATTGCTGGTGCGGAGTGAGATCCTCTACTACTTTGCCCAAGGATTTTGTATACTTAAGCCTCTTAAACAGATCCTTGCCAAATAACTCGGACGTAATATCCGACTTCCTCAACAGATCTCGATATTTCTCCTCGATACCTGGCAAGATAAACGCTCTCCTCGTTACCGATTGCTGATAATGCAAGCCTGCTAACAGCTTGCCTGCATTTCCCAAAAAATGCAACAGGGCACTCGAGGCCTCATCCTCTTCCAGTTCGAGAATTAAGGAGATAGCTTTGCCCATAGCTACCATCGCCGAGCCTAAAGCGTTTTGCGAAGAGACAAAATGCTTGTCCCTGCTCTTTGCAGTCACTGACATGTAAGCCAGAACCTCTGGGTTGAGTTTCGGAGCTTCTGCTTGTAACGCTCCCCCTCTAGGAAATTTTTTCATGATTTCCTCGCGTAGCTTACTCTCCTCCTCCTCACGTTTCTTGTCGTCTTCTTCGTCCCCTTCATAGAGGCCTTTGCGCATCCAGTTCATCCATTCTGCAATCAGCGTGGGGTGCAGGGCGATATCCGTCGACCGCGCCGGCTCTGCTTTGAGGCAAAGTCTCTCTCGAGTCTCGTTACTGAGGCTGCTCACCGCAGTATCTATCGCCTCGTCTTTTATAACCTCTACGTCCGCGTCCGTTCCAACTTCCTCGTCAGTATCTAACGCGTCAACTGACGTAGAGGAACGAGAGGACTGAGAGGGCCCCTCCTCGCTCGCGTCCTTCACAAGGTCTGCTTCCTTCCTTGTGGCAGCTGCCATGAAAATATATCAAGCAAAACAATAAGAAATATGCAGCTGACTCGCTATCCGTACGATTTGTCCTCCCTCGAGTGAAGGCTCATCGCCGCGAGATTTTTCTTTTACAGACGTGCGATATGTCCTTCCTCTAGTGAAGGCTCATCGCCGAGAGATTTACTCTCTTCCGAGCGCGCGATATGTCCTCCCTCTAGTGGAGGCTCATCGCCGAGACGCTTACGAGCACGAGCACATTTTTCCTTATTACTTACCGATTTCTCTATCGTCTTTTTGACCTTGTGCTTCGCCTACCACAATGGCGGCCGAAGGTTTCTTAACCGCTTTGGTCTCTTCCCGTTCGAGCTTCTTCAGTTTTTTACGCAATCTTTTCATTTGCTTATTTAACTCTCCTATATCCGCTTCACGCAGCTTCCTTTTCGACATCCTGGCAGAAGAATATTGACAAGAAAAACTTCTCTAAATCTCAATTCAATACTCTGAGTTGTGACTCCTACGAGCACAAAAAACGTTATGAAGAACAGAAGCGTGGAAGCATGGGGCTAGGGAAAAAAGTTACTCTGAAGATTGTGGCGCCACCGGGCATGGAAGCCGGTACTACTTGTTAATCGTGAGAACGAGACTTGAATATAATGCTGCTTGTCTGCGAGATATTCAGCAACACCTCTAATACTTTGAAGAGTCGAATCCAGAAGTGCTTTGCAAACATAACATTTCATAAAATAGTTTCTTTAAGTTGTTTTACGAATGAATCGTATTCATTTACACACATACACACATACTATTCTCAACTTCTGCCCTGAAAATATTAAAGAAGTAATTGATACAGCAGCATCTATTAACTCAGCTTTTCAAATTTGGCGGCGCAGGGGTCTACGAAACGCTACGCTAGTACGCTACTGCTGTTCATGCGCTCGCATTCGCTAGCGCTATCATGGCTCCATGAACGGAGTTAATAGCGTTAGCGTTGGTAGCGTGGTAGCGAGCTCCCCGAACGCACCCAATATCTCAAAAAGTATTAAGCAAATAAAAGAATTTTTCAAACAAAAGTTGTTCAAATTAATTAATAGAGAAAGATGGTACAATAAAAAAAAGGGTTTTTATTTAAAAAATTTGACTTAGGCCTTATAGAGCTCAATACAGGCCCTGGATCCAAAATCCAATAAGATCGTTTATTGGCCCCTTTCAAACCTTTCAACTTTTATCTGAAACACTTTTCCAATAAACCAATACTTTCTTAGATAATTGGTGGAAATAATTGGCACACGAAATAAAACCTTAATTATATATATATATATATATATATATATATATATATATATATATATAAACTTTGCATAGTGTGTGGTGATGTTTTCTTTTGCGGATATGCATTATCGGCGGAAGCAAATTGAGAACATTTAAATATGGGGTTTATTCTCTTTGGGTGTTACTTTCATTTGAAGGTTATATTTTTAGGGTTCATACCGTCATTTTTTTAAGGATTAACCATTAATTGAAGGTTAACTATCACTTGAAGGTTAACCATCATCCAAAGAAAAACCCTTAAAGTTGGGTGTGATTTTGGACCGCCAATTGAAGGTTAACCTTTAAATGATGGTTAACCTTTAATTGGCGGTCCGAAATCACACCCAACTTTAAGGGTTTTTCTATGGTGTTTTTTAAACGTATTTTTCCATAAGGGTAATGCATTGTATGTGTTGTGTTACATATTTGCTGTAATTTTGCTGACATCAAAATAGAACACGTTTTACAAATACAGCTACATGATTGCTTATACATGCAACCAGTTGACGCAATTTCAAGAGCATCAAGCGGTCCGCAATACTGATACGTTATGTTGTCTGCAACATGACAGCAATAAATGATTTGCCGTTCCATGTTGAGCATCATGATGCAAACATGATGGCAACAACACATATATAATGATTTTCACCCATTATTGCGTATATGTCGTCAAGCTATGGAGTTTTTTAATTGTAATAAGTCATTTGCTAAATAAGTCATTTGCTAAATGTGAAATTGTCACACGTTTATAAAGAATGTGCAAATGTCGGATCCGATAGATGGCATTTGATGGGATCTTCTCGTATTTAAAATATGACGAACGATAGTATATATATTATGAACAATACATAAATGGCGGAATTGCACAACTTGTATCAGTTGTATTGTAGAGTCTACTTTTATAATAATGTGTGACACACTTTTGAATTAATGTAATCTTATTTTAGTTATCATACCTTTATTTTTAAAGATTGATAATAATTAAATAAACACAAAACAAAATGTATGTATTTTATAACAATTCTTAATTAATTATTGTATATCATTTGTATATATTTTGTATATAATTTTTATTTTTATAATTCTCTTATTAAAACGTCATTAAAACCCTTACAAAAAAAACACCCAACTTTGGGTGTTTACACTCCATTTTCGGTGTCAACGCCAAAATTTTCAGTGTTAACACCGACATTTGAATGTCGACACCCAAAGTTTCGGTGTCGATACCAAAAGTTGAGTGTCGACACCCAAAATTTGGTGTCGACACCCAAAGTTTCAGTGTCGACACTCAACTTTTGGTGTCAACACCCAAATTTTGGTGTTGTCACCCAAAGTTTCGGTGTCGACACTCAACTTTTGGTGTCGACACCCAAAGTTTCGGTGTCGACACTCAATATATATATATATATTAAAATGACACCCTAATATATATATATATATATATATAATATATCATACTATTATATAAAACCCGACTGTTTGTCTGTCCGTCCGTCCGTCCGTCTGTCCGCGAACTACTCATTCGTTAGTAGACCGAATTTTTATCAAGGGTACATGAAATAGGGGTAGAATTTCCCGGGGAGTGCCATAAAGTGTATAGTTTATTGCTACCGATTTTCTGGAAACCGATTTTTTTAAATTTTTAAATTTTTTGGAAAATAATTGATTGAATCTCAAAGAATTATACATGAAGTAGGGGTAAAATTTCCCGAGGAGTGCTATAAAGTATACTATTTTTTGTTACCGATCTTTTTGGAAACCGGTTCCAAATGACTGAATGTCAAAGAATTGTACATAAAGTAGGGGTTGAATTTCCCGGGGAGTGCTATAAAATATATAATTTTTTGTTACCGATCTTTTTGGAAACTGGTATCAGAAGTTTGACGAATTTTTCGGGAAATAATTGATCGAATTTTAAAGAATTGTATATAAAACAGGGGTAGAATGTCCCGGGGAGTGCTATAAACTGTATAGTTTTTCGTTACCGATTTTTTTGGGAACCGGTATTTTTTTGGAAATCGGTTACGAAATTTTTCAGAGAGAGAGAGAGAGGGAGAGAGGGGGAAAGAGAGAGAAAAAAAGAGAGAAAAAAAAAGAGAGAGAGAGAGAGGAAGAGGAAGAGGGAGAGAGGGAGAGAGAAAGAGAGGGAGAGAGGAAGAGAGGAAGAGGGAGAGAGAGAGAGGAAGAGAGAGAGAGAGAGACTATTTGCGTGTCTTATTACATATGTCCTCCGGGGCGAAGCCCGGGTAACCAGCTAGTATATATATAGATTAGGGTGTCATTTTGGAGCAACTTTTTTTTTCATTTCACGAATAGCATATATACTTGCAGGAAGGTAAAATTAGATACCTGTTAAAATTTTAGCCCTTAATATTAATATTAACAGGTCGCTCATCGCGATTTTTTATTTTTTATTTAGTAAGATAGAAAAAATTTTATAACTATCTAACAAACAGTAATACAGCATTGCGCCACATAGATTTTCTGTAGTAAATTTACCGCTCTACAAAAAAGATCTGCTATCATTTTTTCATAAATTTAACCGTTCAAAAGATATTCAAAGTTAAAGTTTGATAAATTTTATAAAAATTGTTTTTGCTTCTTATGAATGTTGTATCATATCGACTATCAAAAATTATGAAATAATCAATACATATTTTTGTAGAAAATTTAACGATCTACAAAAAAGGTTGCTTATGTTTTTTTCATAAATATAACCATTTAGACGATATTAAGGTTTAAAGTTCAAAGTATAAACCTTAATATCGTCTAAATGGTTATATTTATGAAAAAAATATAAGAGACCTTTTTTGTAGATTGTTAAATTTTCTACAAAGATGTGTATTGATTATTTCATAATTTTTGATAGTCGATATGATACAACATTCATAAGAAGCAAAAACAATTTTTATAAAATTTATCAAACTTTAACTTTGAATATCTTTTGAACGGTTGAATTTATGAAAAAATGATAAGAGATAAATTTTGTAGAGCGGTAAATTTACTACAGAAAATCTATGTAGCGCAATGCTGTATTACTGTTTGTTAGATAGTTATAAAATTTTTTCTATCTTACTAAATGAAAAATAAAAAATCGCGATGAGCGACCTGTCAATATTAATATTAAGGGCTAAAATTTTAACAGGTATCTTATTTTACCTTCCTGCAAGTATACATGCTATTCGTGAAATAAAAAAAAAGTTGCTCCAAAATGACACCCTAATATATATCGTTTTTATGAAATATATACCCTTACGAAAAAAACACCTAAAAAAACACCCAAAAAAACACCAAAAAATAATAGCGTAATTTTGGATACCCAAATGGCGTTTACACCATTTGAGCGTTAATGCCAAGAAAAACACCCAAAAAAACACCAAAAAATAATAGCGTAATTTCGGATACCCAAATGCCGTTAACGCTCAAATGGTGTAAACGCCATTTGGGGATCCGAAATTACGCTATTATTTTTTGGTGTTTTTTGGGGTGTTATTTAGGGTGTTTTTTTCGTAAGGGAAGGCTAAAAAGATCATAAAGGTCACGGTTTTAACGCTTTAAAATATCGTCATTGGTTTTATCGGTGACTTATTCCTGTCATTTTTACGTCATTATTACGTGATTATAAAAGAATAATTATTGACATAACGATTGATCAAAAACTGACCTGAAAATCACGTGACGCTGGTGCCTGGGAAGTTGCCCTTAAATTGCAATCAATATGTTGTTAATCGTAGATGACAACGAGTTATCATCAAGTTGCAGTCACAAATCATCTTTTCATGGATAACGAATCTGTGTAAACATGTTGCTCTCAATTTGCCGTGAATAAAATTAGAATTCATGTGAGTTCAACCCGACAGACATAATGCTGTCTCACCTTGTCCCAAGTTTGTAAAAATTAGTTGCATCAACGATTGTTGGCAACATGACAGCATTTGACTATCTGGGTAGGTTAATCTTATTTTTTAGATATTATAACATTTTGCCGGCATTTTGCTAACAACTTGCTAAAAAATATTGCAAGCAAGTTGCCAACAAGTTCTTATTTGATGTAATATTGTGTAAGGGTACGCTATAGATTACACAGCGAGGTGGCGCGCACAGCGGCAATCTCGCCTGTCATTGGTGGCGTAGGAATACCGCGTACGGCTCGGGCTGTAATGGGTTAAGAGCGCGGGACAGAGAGAGATATTTACCTGGCAACGGGCCCTGGCGCCATTAGCCATTGTAACACCGGCAAAAGTACATATCAGAAATATAGACTGCTAGAAAACGAATAAGTGTTATCTTGTCCGAGCATCGTCCTATTGGTCGCCCATCCCAGTTCCTGACATCACCATCAGGGTCTTGCAGCATCAGAAGTGGGATGTACGCGTGCTTTGGACAGCGCAATTTTTTTTCTTTTTGATACAAACGACAAGTTCCTATCTCGGGGCGGGCATTCGCGGGTCTCCCGTTGACTGTGGAGATTTTTCGCGTGTGCTTGCAATTCGTGGTGCGCGTTCACGGTTCTCACGTTGTCGCGAAGACTGAGAAGATTATCCGTGGCCGGCCACGCTCAAAACTCAGGCAAGACGGCAGTCAATGTCGTCCGTGCGTGTTCGCGATTCTTCGACCGTTGTCGCTCCCTTACGAAAAAAACACCCTAAATAACACCTAAAAAAAACACCACAAAATAATAGCGTAATTTCGGATACCTAAATGGCGTTTACACCATTTGAGCGTCAACGCCAAGAAAAACACCTAAAAAAACACCAAAAAATAATAGCGTAATTTCGGATCCCCAAATGGCGTTTACACCATTTGAGCGTTAACGCCAAGAAAAACACCAAAATGACACCGAAATCTTTGGCGTTAACGCTCAAATGGTGTAAACGCCATTTGGGGATCCGAAATTACACTATTATTTTTTGGTGTTTTTTTGGGTGTTATTTAGGATGTTTTTTTCGTAAGGGGTTAGCATTTATAATTATAAGATGCGATTTTTGCAGTTTCTATGAATTAAAATTTTGCATTACTTTTCAGATTCCAGATGTTGCTCCGTCAAATGAATATTATAGAAATGTAAATGAAATCATTGTATATATTCAACAGAAGAATACCCATTATTGAATAAACATTTAAAACAAATATAAAATAATTAAAAAATTGTAATTAAAGCCTAAAAAAAATGTGATAAACAAGTAATAAATAATAAGCCAAAGCTTTTCTAACAAAATATGCCATTCAATGACAAAGCGCCTTTATGCCTTGACCGGCGCTACAAGGCGTTACTTTGAGCGTCAGGTGACACGATCATGATTTTCATTTTTTTACTCCAAAACTATATTTTTTAAAAATCTAGGAAAATTATATGTTAAAATAGATACTAGTACAATGTTTTTGCAAAAAAAATTAAAGGTGTCACTCTAAAGAAACACAAAAAAAAATTGTTTGAAAAATTCAAAAAATTTTTTTAGCTCTATTATTTGTTCAAAAATTACAAAATATTTTCTTTTAAACACCATTATTGATACCTACAACATATATTTTTTTCATACAAATTGGTCGAGTTGTTTTCGAGAAAGAAATTTTTTGTTTTTTTTCTTTCTTCCTCCATAACTCCTTCAAAAATATAATTTTAAGGTCAATATTTGCAGGAGTTCAAGGTCACATGGGTACTAACTTACGACGCCAATATCAACTTCATACTTGCGGGGGCAATTTTTACATGCTTATCCCCCTATGCTCTTTATAATGAGATAATGACGGGATCTAATTTTTTTCGATTTTTTAATTTCCATCTTTTATTTATTCGTGCTAAAAAATATCTGAAAAGAAAAAATAATTTACACAGGAACTACTATTAATAATTATCTAAGACATAGTGATTACTAAATGGTTTACAAATTGATTTCAGGAAAAATACAGTTGAATTAAAGCGTTTATTATGCTTGATAAATTTTTTTTATTAAGTAGCGTTTATTTTCTTACACGTTTAAATATTTTAAAAATTCGAGATTCAACTGATGATGAAAATTGTTTAAATCTCAAAGTGCCTTCTCCGTCTGGAATTACACAATGATATTTCTGCGTTCCTGTTATTGTCTTAGCTTTAATATATCCCTAGATAGCCAAACCTGAGCAGCAAATTCCAAGCAGAGTCTGCATTAAATTTTTTGTATCAGAAAGGCAACAAATTGCATGCGGAAACTGCTCTATCAGATGATGTTGTCAAACTGTAGCCAGAAATGCGACAGAGCCTGCTGACAGGCAATGTGAGCAGATTGGCAGCAGAAACCGCGCAGAGCCTGCACACATACTTGGCAGCAGATTGACAACAAAGATCGAGCAAAGCCTAAACGTATGACTTGAGAACAGAGTGGCAGCAAAAACCGAACAGATCCTTTCCGTGATAGTTTGCAACGACGCTACTAAGCGGCGCATAATGGTAAGACTAACTCGTAAGTAAATTCAGGGGTAGTCAGTTGAGGGCTAATATAAGCAGGCCTCCTGCGAAGCAAAATCATAACATCCCCGAGACATATCTTTGTCAGCAATACAACGCAAGGCTCAACCAAAATTACTGCAATGATATAGATATGCAAAATAATATTTTCTAAAGTAAGATGTAAAGTATATTGTGTGTAATGTATATTTTTTAAATATTAAAAAAATCTTTCAAACAAAACAATTATTGCTGAAACATATATATTTTATTTTTCGAAGCAATATTTCTGATAGAAAGATTTTACAAATATTATTGTATATATTTATTTGCAATCTTTTAAAAATATTTTCAAAAATATTTTTCTGACATAATCTGGCGAACATAGAAACATTTAAAAAATATTTTTGTAAATTATTTTAATCTTTCTAAAAAATATTTTGTGCTGTATGGGTATGGATAAAGTCTGCTCGGTTTTTGCTGCCAATCTGTTCTCAGGTCGAGCGCGCAGGCTCTGCTCGGTTTTTGCTGCCAATCTGCTGCCAGGTTTTGTATGCAGGCTCTGCGCGGTTTCTGTTGGCAATCTGCTTACATTGCCTGTCAGCAGACTCTGTTGGCAGAACATGATCTAAATGCGAACGCAGTTGACATCAGTCTGCTGACATGTTTTGATTAAATCTGTTGCCAATCTGCCGACAGACTGCTATCGTTTTGCTTACTGGGTCGCTTGTCTAATGATTCTTTGCTCTGAATATAATCTTTGTTAGAGAAGAATTGCGCATAGATATTTGGCAAAGAATTTGATTTTATCGCCCAGTTATATAGTTCTTGAGGAGTTGAGATTTGTTCGTCATATGAAAGTTGAAGACTTGCTCGTGCCGCTATTCTCTTAACAGTTCCCCCTACTCCATCACAAGGACCTTTGCCATGAGCAGTTGCAAAATAATGCCATTTAGCTTTTAGCCCAAAGTCTTCTTCATGAAAATTGAGATTTACAAAATTTTTATAATTTTTAAATTGTTGAGGTGCTCCGTCGGAAAATTTGCCAAATATCTATGCGCAATTCTTCTCTAACGAAGATTATATTCAGAGCAAAGAATCATTAAACAAGCGATATATTAGAGCTAAGACAATAACAGGAACGCAGAAATATCATTGTGTAATTCCAGACGGAGAAGGCACTTTGAGATTTAAACAATTTTCATCATCTGTTGAATCTCGAATTTTTAAAATATTTAAACGTGTAAGAAAATAAACGCTACTTAATACAAAAAAAATTATCAAGCATAATAAACGCTTTAATTCAACTGTATTTTTTTTTTAATCAATTTGTAAACTATTTAGTAATCACTATGTCTCAGATAATTATTAATAGTAGTTCCTGTGTAAATTATTTTTTCTTTTCAGATATTTTTCAGCACGGATAAATAAAAGATGGAAATTAAAAAATCGAAAAAAAATAGATCCCGTCATTATCTCATTATAAATTTAGGCTTAAAAGTTGTGGAATCGATGAGTTTTTTACAAAAAATTTTGGAGAAAATCGATCAGTACGTGTTTTTTGTAAATCAAAAATTTGTGTCAAAAATTTGAAAATCTTATAGAAATACAGTTTGAAAAATTTTTTTGATATTTTTTATCAAAAGTGTTTAAAAAGAAAAATTTTGAAAAAAACGTCCCATTTGGCCCATTTTTCGTAAAGTTATAGGCGTTTAAAAAAAAAGTAACGTAATTTTTCAAAAATCGATATTTTGAAAACGGTTTGACAAAAAAATTTGAAAAAAATCATGGAGGCCTCTTTCAACCAATACTATAACATAAAAAATTTTCAAAAAAATCGGAGATGCAAAACCCAAATGGTGTCCGATTTGGCGTGGAACGCCCTATATATATCTTCCATCGCGTAAATTCTACAAATGAACTTTGCTTGAAAAATACATATGATATAAAAGGCACAAAAGAAATTTATGCAGAATTATTCTTAGTACAAAGTAATCGGAGCACGATCCTGGAGACATCCCGTGTCCGCGATATCGTCATCGTGGACGAGGCTCCGGGCCCAGAGAAAAAATAATCGTATTATACAAACGATAGACCCCCGATATTGTCGTACAAAATGTATGTCTACCTATCCCTATAGCTTCTTCTCCTCTCTATATTATAATGAAAGAAACGTATCCGACTGAAAAAGGCCCGTTTAGCGAGATAGGAAGCCGATGTCAGTGTCACGCGAAAAGCGAACGTCGAATTTATAACACAATGGCTGCGTTCGGGAAGCGCGCTATTAGCGCTATTGCATCATTCTATCTTTATCGCTCATCAGGTGTAAAACAAGGATAAAATAAGCAAATAGCACTAATAGCGTCTTCCCGAACGCACCTAATAAATTAGTATCGAATCTCTATCGAATTTCTATCGAATTTCTATCAAGAAACGAGATAGGTCATTTTTTTGTTTTCTAAGAGAATTCAATCATTAACCGAATTTCACTAATATCTAAACGTCAGAAACGCACGTGGTCCGAGTTAGCACAGGTCCGACAGATTTCTTTCTATAGACGGCATAGTTGCCAAAATATATTTCATGAAAAGAAAATTAATCTGTAAAAATCAAATAATATTATGAGCACAAAAAAATATACACGAAGAATTTATTTTGAGAATCAGAAAAATTAAAAAAACGCGACAAAGTTTTTTCCCTCCGGATGAAATTCCAACGTGCGCTTCTAAGGTCAACGCGCATCCTTTGCTAAACGAATGAATTTATACACGTTTTGCTGCTAGATTTGTATTGACGTGATACAGACAGGTGTACATCTGAGCCTCAATATAAAGCGCAAGTTTAATCGTAAATCAGTTATGCGAAAGATCTTAGATCTTATATTTGTCAATAAAGTTATAAAATCCGCAAACAATGCGAAAATTTGCGCATAGTCCCTCGTGATCGAATATAAATGCATCGCGTCGCCTCGCTAATGATCGGATAAACATTTTCTCGAAAACGCAACAAAATATTTGCTCCACGAAATAAGCTCGCACAAATCGCATCTGACAAAACTGAAATTTAACAATTATATGTAAAATCAAAAGCTATAAATTAGTTTTTGTTTTTAACAAGAGAAGTTGAGACACGTAGCGATAAAATTGAATGAATTTCCAACACGATAAAGATAAGTTTAATAATTTTCTTCTACGGTTTTCGTTTCCTTTTTAAGAAATAAAGATGTTAAAAAAAATTAATATAAAGTAATATGTAACAAAAGTTTCTCTTGGTGTAAATTTTCAAAAGGAGGAAAGTAAGTTTGAAAGAATAATATGATGAATCAACATTCTCTGAATACATATTAGAAACCATTCAATTTTTTCCCGACGCGTTGTGGAAAATATGACGGCTCCGTATAATCGTTAATTACCGCGAAACATATGCTAACGAACCGTCGTAAGCAAATTCCTCGAAACGTTCGCTACAAGAGAAAACGAAAACAATTTTGGGACAAGAACGGAAGCGTTCGTTTGATCGTCATCGTCTCCGTTTCTAAGCCGAAAAGATGTACGTACTCCACTAACAATAAGATAAATCATAATTATTTTTGATATCAGCATTCGCGGCATCCTAAAGTCCCGATGGATAAAAACTAAATACTTGTAGCATCCGAGTTTGATTTAGTCGGGCAACGTGAACACAGTTACACGTTTGCCCATCTCTGTAAAAAAAAAACGCGACGATCACTTTTTTTCTTTCTTTTCAAGTACTATGTATACTTGTAAACTATAAATGTATAAAAACGATTAGGTACTCGCCGCGATGGAAAGAAAGTAACACAATACAATTTCTTTATAATTCTCGAAATCAAATCTGTTTGGATTTCTAAGCACAAGGAAAGACATCTCTTTTGCTTACGTATTATTCGACAAAGCAATGATACCCTTCATGGAGTGCAGTAACGGCTGTCGCATACTAACAATGGAAACGAAGACGAGGGCGAAAACGGATAAAAGATTTAAGGTGCCAATTCATGGGACGCTGAAAAACAGCGTTGAGCGTCGTCACGTGACATCACTATGATGCCAGCGTCAAGAAAGAGAAGTTGGATTCCAACTTGAAGCGTCAAAGCCAAAGCAGCGCGAAGACGCCGAAATTTTGATGCTGTTTTCCTTTTCATGAATTTCAATTGACGCCGGCGTCAATTGTGGTCATGCGACCTTCTTGCCGCTGAAAATGAGCGTCGAGCGTCAGCATGAAAAGGCACCTTGAAGCGCACTCGGAAGGGAAATGAAAACACCGCGAGCTTCCTCTTCTCGACGGTCCTTCGACTTTATTCGCGAGGCACGCTGAAAAACAGCGTTGAGCGTCGTCACGTGACATCACTATGATGCCAGCGTCAAGAAAGAGAAGTTGGATTCCAACTTGAAGCGTCAAAGCCAAAGCAGCGCGAAGACGCCAAAATTTTGATGCTGTTTTCCTTTTCATGAATTTCAATTGACGCCGGCGTCAATTGTGGTCATGCGACCTTCTTGCCGCTGAAAATGAGCGTCGAGCGTCAGCATGAAAAGGCACCTTGAAGCGCACTCGGAAGGGAAATGAAAACACCGCGAGCTTCCTCTTCTCGACGGTCCTTCGACTTTATTCGCGAGGCAATGATACTTTACGCAAATATCCACTTTCTGGCTGCGTTCGGGGAGCGCGCTATTAGCGCTATTGCATCGTTCTATCTTTATCGCTTATCAGGTGTAAAACAAGGATAGAATAAGCAAATAGCGATGATAGCGCGCTCCCCGAACGCAGCCTCTGTATACAATCATAATTAGTAGCTAATAATCATCCGTCGACGAAACATATCGCTCGCGTTAAAACAGCCGCTTCGGCGTAAACTGCACGTTATGCAGTTATAGATAATTAACAAACTGAATAAAAATCTTAATTATTAATATCATTATGTTATATTTTATTCAGTTTGTTATCTATATTATCAGCTGCGTTACCCTCTACTCTGATGCTAAGACTGAGTGTATATTTTTCTATATAAAGACAGAATAAAATTAGTTATATAAATCAATACTATAAATTTAATATTTATTGCATTTGTTATAGAAGTTATTATTTTACCCTATCAAGAATGAATAGATCCTTTGAAATAGTTTTACATCATTTATTTACATTACAAGAAAAAAATTATTTGAGGTGCAAGAGATGCAGTAAATTGCCAAGTCTAATAAGTACCCGCGTCAATATATACTATGTATACTAATTCACCTTCTCAATTATGCTACTGTTATTATTTGTCATCAGACAATTATAAACATACACATAATAATTAGATGCATATTATATATATATATATATATATATATATATATATATACGCACATGTGTGCATAAGAATATGTGTAATTTATAAAAAGCGGGTACTTATCAGCTTTGATACGTTACTGCCTTCTGCTACGGACGGCCAGAAAGCATTTTCAGGTTCAGGCCGTATTGCTAAAAAATCCATAAGACGCGGCAACGCTTCGATGTCGATAATGTCAACTTTTCTAATTTTGTTTTCCCTATATCTGTCTTTGTCTAACGAAATGACATCTGTCCTTTTTTCGATTGCTCGCCATCTTACGCAAGATCCGGCAACTACTGTTGCTGCTCTTCTTGTCATCCTGCATCCGTATTTGCATTACTAAAATAATTATTAGATGGATCTTTTTTTGTACGCATTGAATCTTACTTCTACTTACACGATATTATTCCTACATGTTTTCCCAAGGGTGGATGATAAACATTATGTACGTATAAACTGTAGAATTTTTGTTTTAAGCAAATATTGTCGTCAGGTGACAGCTGTGTATGTGCCCCAATAAGTAATATTTTTAATTTTTTGGTGCTTTTGATATAAAATCGCGTTTTCCACCCTAGATTTTTGTGCAGACTTTAATTCTAGACTAAAAACTTGCAATTCTGTAAAGCCAATTAAAAGATCCATCGATTAACGATAATGTCGGTAAATCATACGGCTGCAGGATCCCCTTAACGGCACTGACGACGAACACAATATGGCCCCTGCGCATGCGTTAGCAGCGCATCCCCCCACATGCTGCCAACGCACACCAAATCAACAAAGGCACATCCGTGTGCTGTCGAGCGTCTAAATCATTAGTTCAAACAAATAATTAATGTAAAATAAATATTCAATAAATGTTAAAAAAAATTTTTTTTACAATGAATTGTACAATGTATAATTAATGAAAAATAAATATTTAAAAAAACAATTAAAAAATATCATTTGCTACTTAGGTATATACCTATATATATATATTTATATATATATATATATATATATAATTTAAAGTTAGATATATGTATAATGTGGCCTCATAATAAGTTAAAGTTTTAACCTTGCATTTTATAATTTTTATCTTTTGTTTTATAATTGGGTGTCAACACTGAAACCCGATTGTTGATACCAAAAGTTAGGTGTCGACATCCAAAGTTTTGGTGTCGACACTCAACTTTGGGTGTCGACACCAAAATTTGGGTGTCAACACCAAAAGTTGAGTGTGACACCGAAACTTTGGATGTCGACACCCAAATTTTGGTGTCGACACCAAAAATTGAGTGTCGACACCGAAACTTTGGGTGTCGACACCAAAATTTGGGTGTCGACACCAAAAGTTGAGTGTCGACACCGAACTTTGGATGACGACACCAAAATTGAGTGTCGACAGCAAAAGTTGAGTGTCGACACTGAAACTTTGGTGTCGACACTAAATTTGGGTGTCGACACCAAAAGTTGAGTGTCGACACTGAAACTTTGGGTGTCGACATTCAAATGTTGGTGTTAACACTGAAAATTTAGGCGTTGACACCGAAAATGGAGTGTAAACACCCAAAGTTGGGTGTAAACACCAAAATCTTGGGCGTTTTTTTCGTAAGGGTTAGACTGTGAAGATTTCCTCATGTGCACGCAGTCGTAATATTTCTCTCGCTATCGTAGACTGTAGAGATTCCCGCGAGTGTACGTGTTCGTCAGCACATCGCAGTTTTCCCGCGCGGAACAGTGGCTCATAAAAAACAATTATGTCGGTTTCCGAGACTTTGATGGAGGTGGCGAAGGAGCGACTCACACAGATGTCTCTTATATAATTACAGGAAGAGGCAAAAAAATATGGAATCAACTTTTCCACTGACGAGCCGGAACGATGGATAGATGCTATCGCATCGATCGCCTAATAAGAAGCAATCAAGAAAAAGAAAGACAGAACCAGTCTTAGGAGGCCGATAGTAAAGCCGATATACCAAGCTCATCGGCAGTAGGTAACATAGCGGAGGCAGCTCCAGAAATTTACATATTTGACAGCAGTTTACAGCCCTCATCTGCAGATAAATCAACGTTACAGCCTTACATGCTGTTGGTAGAGCAAATGCGTTTGCAAAGAGAAGAACAGACGCGCTTGCAAAAGGAATAAATGGCACAGCAGCAGGGGCTGTTGCAGCAACCCGAGTAGAAATTTATTCAGGCGTGCCTGTTGTCATGTACGGCCCTGATCAGATATGAATGAGGCATGCCTGACTACGGCATGATCAGGTCCTGACTGGTGCCATATCAAGCATGCCTGGTTATATATAACCAGGCAAGCCTGATAAGGCAATAGTCAGGACCTTATTGAGTATCCCTTAATACACAAATTTTCAAAGGTCATATCAAAATTAATTAATAATTATAATTAATCTGATATTATTAATATAATATCTATAATAAAACATTGAAGGCCTTTTTTATTTGACTAATATTATTATTGTAGGAAGTACAATTCGTCTTCTTTCATTATATAATATTAATATAATATTATATCATATATAGCCAATTCAAAATTTTATTACTCTTTTTAAATTAAATTTGTTTCTTAAGATGATTTTTGAAAAATTATATATTTGCGCTGGTTATGACATATGTAGACCATATATAACACTTACATTAAATTAAAAAGTAGTCTACCACGTAAGGCAGTTGGCTCACGATCCAGAGGTCCCGAGTTCGAATCCCACCAAGGTAGGTGTTTTTTTCAAATACAGAAAATATTTATAATTATAGACTGCATCTAAGAAACAAATTTAGTTAAAAAATAGTAATAAAATTTCAAAATAAACAAATTTTTTTATGTCGGGTGAATATAAGGGTTTTCATTAATTCGCCTGACATGGTCCTTATTAGGTAAATGAAATCCGGTCCTGAACATGCAATGCGTTACACATCTTGTCAGGACCATGTCAGGTGACTTTACCAGGGCCAGATTATGTATTATGGCACACCTGATCTGGACCTGTTCAGACAGTAACTGAAATTTCTACTCGGGAATTAGCCCAGCAACAAGCCATGATGCAGCAGATGTTTATGGCGATGAATATCCCAGCAAACGCAAAAGGATTAAAAGATATTAAAATTTTTTAATACCTTTGAATCCCTTTTTTGGCGGAATTAGATGAAATTAGATGGGATTCGAAATGAGATGGTCCAATCCCATGGAATCCAAAAAAGAAATTTTCAATTCCATCCAATCCTATGGAATCCGTAAAGGTTATGGAATTGCATGGCATTAGATGGTTTAGGAAACGTCTCGCGCCTCCGTTGGGCGACCAAGCGCCGTTGTTCGTCGGTGAGCTTTTGTGTATGCCTAAGGGCATTACACGCACTACTGCCGACGGGCAATTAGCCCGAAAATGAAATTTGTAAGATCTGTCAGGCACCGTAGGGGGTCAGTTTACATAGCGGTCGAGACGAAACTTTGAACTCGAGAAGATGCCCCGGCGATGTGACGCCTAGCGGCGTCGACGCGAATTGCCGGTAATGCAGATACCGCGCGGGCGTGTACTATTGGTGGCGCGTACCGCCACAGAGTTCAACACGGACACTTTTCAATCCCTATCCTGGCATTCAATGGTATTCATTTTATTGTCAGAATAGACGGAATTCAATGGAATTCAATACGGAAATTTTTAATTCCTAGTTTGGCATTCAATGGTATTCATTTCGTTAACGGAATCAATGGTATTCAATGGAATTCATCACGAAACTTTCCAATCCCTAACCTGGCATTCAGTGGTATAATATTTTTGTGTCGGAATTGGATGGGATTCAAAACAGACAAATTCTTTCCAAAATAAGGAATTCCATGATATTGAAACTATTTCAATCCCTTTTTTGGACAGAATGGAATTCGGAAAGTCCTTAATTGAATTCCTGGCAATCCCGTTTTAATTCTTTTCAATCTTTTTTTGTTTGCTGGGATGAGCGGAAGACCTTCACAAACTCAAGATGTACTCTCTTCTGCCGAATTCGATATCCAAAATGGTCGAAATTCTAATACGCAACATGCTGCAGAGCCTTCGGTGCGGCAGCCATTGGTCACTCAGTCAAGTTCTTGTCTTCGGCAATTCCCTCTTTTGGTAGGTGGTACGGAAGAAGAGGATGTATCTCTGTGGTTGGAAAAAATTGAAGCCATTGCCGCGAATTACAACTTATCCTCAGTGACCAGGTTGTCTGCGGCCACGATCAAATTAAACAAGGCAGCGCGCCGATGGTTCGATCCAGTTCGTTCCTGGGAGGCCTTCAAGGAGGCCATCGTCAGAAGATTTAAAAGAAGAGTCTTATTTAATGTGGTGATGCAAAAAATCAACAATCATACATGGAACTTTTTTGCAGAATCATACCAAGACTACGCAATGGATAAACTGGCGTTAATATAACTACTTAGATTGCGAGACGAAGACATGAATCATCATCCATTTGCTGATAAATGGAATTACCAATTTTTCCATGAAATCAGCAGCAGCCACAATCCGCACCGATTCGGTGGATTAATTTGATAAGCTCAAAGAATTTTCTGTCAAACCTGTCAAACTAAAGGATATGAAATGATGCCGAAGGAAGCAGCAGTTCACAGAAACAGGAAATTTTCTGTGTATATTGCCGTAATAGAGGTCATCTTCGGGATGATTGTATTAAACTAAAGAAGAAGAAGCAAGCGAAGATCTCGACGTCTCCGACGACCCGGCAAGTACTCTGTTGCAAATTAGATTCTTCGATTTCGATGTTCTGGCTTCAATTCAATTTTTTTCGCTGCGGGACGTGAATGAACACCAGCAGCATGTAAACGGCGTCTGATCGTACTTTCAGAAATATTTACATTCCTGTCGTGTAAAACGGTTCCAGCTGCTTCGAAAGGATGCTCATCGATAGCTTCAACAATTTCTTGATCTTTTTCAGGTGTTTTTTTTTTTTAGGCGTCTATTATTTTTTCAATGATCTCGTAAATACTGTACTCCTTCTTCATGCTTCCTTATCCATAAGTTAACGGTTTTCCTGTTGTATCCAGTTATTTGCGTAATTTCTGTCCTACTGAATCCTGCTTGATATAAACCGACTATTCTTCCCCTGTCTCCTTTAATATTTGCAAATCTATTACGCTCCATGTCCGGACTTATTATAACCTTATAAACAATATGTAACAAAAAACATACGATATATATACACTGATACACACATGCACGAATATGTGTATGCACATACACACAACACACTTTCTCTCCAAAGTAATATTAAAATTTTACCAGACCATCCACTGTTAGTAATGTAATTTATCTGATGTTGATTTTGTAACAATAAAATAAAAGTTATTTAATATAATTATTATTTATAATTATTACCAATGATTATAAACATTACTTGCATTAATTAATATAAAGTTCGTAAGATATCGAGATAAACTGACTGGTGGTATAATATGCCAAGTTTTCCAGGTTTAAAGACGGAATCTGCATAGAAGTTAAAAGTGTAGCTTTAACTGAATATTCTGTAAATGTGCACTTACCACGAACGTATTGCATGTTCTATTTTTTTTTAAATATAATTTTCTACTTATTCAAGATTTAACTTAAATTGTAGTCCAGTTACACTAATGGGTTGATGTGGCGGGAAACATGTTTCGCAAGACACAATGTTTCCTAATTTTTTTGACGATACGAGAGAAATATGAAAAAAGAGAAATTTATATGTTAAGAGTAGGAAGTTAGTTTTTCTATAAATTAATATTCTTAATAGCTATCCTAGATAGCACCATTTCCAAAATCGGGACATAAAACGTATTATGTCCCGATTTTAGACATGCGTGCTGCCTGGAATATTATATTTGTTAAAACATTTACATAATCCTCTATATTTGAGTGATTAGTGTGATTTAAATATATAATAGTGATTGTTTTATTCAGATCTATAACCAATATATCAAACTTGACGTCCAAAAAATTATTACATCCAATCCAGACAAATGAGTCAACATCAGAAAAGTCAGGTGAGTTTATTTTATTTTCTTTATTTTCTCTTTGTTTAAATTATAATTATATTATGATCTTTTATTATAATTTTAATTACTGTCTTTAATTTATTATCATTAATTTATTATCTTTAATGCACTCTATACTAAATAATACAAAAAGAAAAGTTAGGTGAGTTTATTTTATTTTCTTCATTTTCTCTTCATTTAAATTATAATTATTATGATTTTATATTATGATTTTAATTATTGTCTTTAATTTATTATTATTAATTTATTATCTTCAATGCAGTCTACACTAAATAATATAATATGGATAAATATACGATATGATGGAACTATAGTTTGTCATTTAATTGCTGGCTGTAGCATAGACCATATGCATAGAAATTTCGTTCTTATGGATTCTTTCAATATGCATATGCATTGTGACGTGACATTTGTAGCGTCCGCCGCCCAGGCGATAGCTCGGCCGAGGGGAAGGTCAGGGATGGCGCCTCGACTCGGGTCGAGGAAGGACTACCCGCGTTAACTAACCTTTTTTAAGAAACATTCCGTAGGGATGACAGGTGGTGCCGGAGCGTGGGATCACGACCTGTTGTAACGACGATAGTCGCGACGAGGGACAAACGGGCGCTCGGAGGACGCACGACGGAGTGGTCGGCCGACGGGCGGGCCACCGGGACCTGCCGCTGGAAAAGCGCCGGGAATGCCTCGCCCAGCGTAACACGGCCCCGCCGCAGCATGAACACGGGTGCGCCACCGCGACTGCAGCGCGGGTGGACGACCCACACACTCACCCGACGGCGCCCCAAGGGCCGAGCGGCGCCGCCACGGCCTGATCAGCCGGGCGGAAAACCGCGAGGGGCCCGCGCACAACCAGCAGCCGAATCAAATGTGCTGCGGGAAAATGGCGGAAATCGTCTGCAACGTCGCGAACAGGGCGACGCACACAACCAATCGGCGGGGCGGAAGGATTGCGAGCTTGAGGGCGCAAGTGCGGGGGTCCGGCGTGGTCCCGCCGAACCGACCGCTCCTCAAGGAGTGTCTGGGAAGTGTGGCTAGCTAGGGTAAATTCTCGACGCTCATTGGTCATATTTAATAGACAGCTAAAATAATATTGTATTTATTTATAAAATATTGTGTTATTACTTTAAATTATATAATTGCAATTGCAGAATCCTCAAATATATCAAGAAATCAGATCCAATCAAGTAACGAGAAAAATATAGTAAACAAATCTAAACTAATATTAAACAAATCTGAACTAATATTAAAAACTGTGAATGCATCAGCAACAAAAACTTCTACAAATTCATCGCTTCCGTCTGCATCCTACTCTCCTTCTCCCTCAGTTCTCCCATCTTGCTCAAATAATAGTGATAATTGTTTCCAGAGAAATATGGCAAAGGAACCAGATAAGCATAGTAAACTACTCAGACCATTTCCTATAAATCCTGAATCTGCAAATATAACAAGTATATACCCTGTTCAGTGAGATATCGCCCAGCGACCTCTTACTGAACAGAATATAGTTCAATCTTTATTTTCAGAATTATGCACAGTTTTATATATAAGAGAAACTATAGGTACAAACTTCTAGGGATGGTAGAGGGGATTGAAACAAACATGTTTTGCTTATAAAGTAGTAGTTGCGGAAATGCTTTCTTTTCCCTTAAACAGTAGGTAAATGGTGACGATTGAAACACAAAACGGCCCTATATCAAAACGTTTTATTTGACTTAAACGCGGTTATTTTCTGGCGGATAAGGCATTTATGATTCCGCGTGTACAAATACCGTAATTCCAAAGAAATAGGCAAAAATTTCCATTCGTAAAGGTAAGCTTAATTGTAACGCAGTATACAGTATGTACACAGTAAGTATTATGTACGTGAGCAGGTAGTAAGTCTACACAATGTATAAAATAACTCGTCTTTATTGCGTGCGAGGAAGCGGTCATGCGACCGAGTTGACAGTTACAAAATGTCTGCCAGAAGGCTCTTATTCTTTTTGGCGGGACCGGAAACTCACTATCGTGCCCTCTTGCGGTTGTACTCTTATGGCTATCGTGCTCTCTCGCGGTTGCACTCTCAGGGCGGTTTATGAACATAACAGTTTCCTCCCTCCCTTAGGAAATACTTACAACTAGTTACATTAAGAAGTTATAAGTATAACGCAACGTCCTGAACTAAACTACCTACAGGTCAAGCTTCTCAGGAGCCTTCCTTGTTCGCTTAGACCTACGTAATTCTACAGTCTTAGGTATTTCTGCTTTGGCTTCTAAGTCTCTATCGAGAGCTATCTCGGGTGCGGTTATTACATTAGGGGTTACAGTCTCCAACTCCCTATTCTTAGGCCTATCCTCTGTATTCCGTTCGGTCGGACGCTCGTCGGCTACGCTTTCTGTTCCGCTTTCCGAAACCTGGTCTCGATCTAGCAACCTTGGTATATCGCATTCGCATTTCTGACTCCGTTGGGTGAGAGGCTCTGGCTGTAGTAACTGATCGCTTGCTGTGTTCTCTCCTATCTTTCGTATCTGATCAATATGTTTCCTCCAGATTTTACTGTCATCCAACCGTATCGTATATATAAGTTTTCTTAACTTTTGTACAACTCTACCAAATTTCCACTTATCCTCGTGAATATAGTCTCTAACCGCCACTCTTTCCCCCTCCGCGAAGTTTCTAATCCCTTGTTCGCTCATCGCCTCTTGCTTTACATGCTCGATGGCTGGTTTCAAAAGATCTAAACGTGTACGTAAGTTATTCCGATTGAAAAAAAGTGTTGCTGGGGGTTTGTTGGTTACGCTGTGTGGTGTAATTCTGTATTGTAGGAGGAATTTACACAACATTCTATCTTTCTCTTTGTTAGTCCCTTGCCAGTGCAACGCTCTTAAACTTTGTTTCACTGTCTGTACGTATCGCTCTGCCATACCATTGGTAGCCGGATGGTATGATAAACTAAATTTGTGAAAAATACCATTTTCCTTCATAAAGTTCCTAAATTCATGAGCAGTGAACTGTCTTCCATTGTCGCTAACTAGAACTTTAGGTAACCCGAATTGAGAAGATTCTACGACAAATTTGTATAGTAGTCGCAGTTGTCATATCTTTTGTTATGTAAATCTCTGGCCAACGCGAGTAAGCATCGACTAATATCAATAAGTATGTATTATAGAACGGACCCGCATAGTCTACATGAACCCTTTGAAACGGTTCCGTAGTTTTTTCCCATGGATGCCACGTGACTTTACTAGGGTCGTTCCTAATTTTATTACATTCGAAACAATTTTTCGTTAATTGTTCTATATCTTTTGTGTAGTTAGGCCACCATATGTAACTTCTAGCCATGAGCTTCATCTTGTAGGGGTAATCTAGACATTGCATCCGCGTTTGCGTTGTCTTCTGATTTTTTATACTTAATTTGAAAATCAAATGCTTGCAAAAAAATTGCATAGTGTTGCATGCGTGCGGCAGAGAACACTGGAAGGCCATTAGTTGGAGAAAAAATTCGTACTAATGGCTTGTGATCTGTAATTAGCGTAAACTTCCTGCCATATAAGTAGTAATAAAATTTCTTTACTCCGTAAATGATTGCATAAGCTTCCTTATCAATCTGTGAATATTTTTGCTGAGTCTTACTCAACATTTGTAAAGCGAATTGAATTGGCCGTTCTGTTCCGTCTAGGGAAATCTGCGAAAGTACCGCACCTACCGCGTAAGAACTAGCGTCTGTTGCGAGTATTAATTGAAGTGTCGGGTCGAAGTGTGCCAGAACTTTGTCCGATTGTATTTCTTTTTTTACCGTATTAAATGCTTCCTGGCATTTTGTATTCCATTTAAAGGGTACACTATCCTTTAGCAAGTGATATAATGGGTGGAGTACTTTGCTTAGATTTTGAAAAAAACGACCGTAATAATTTACTAGGCCCACGAAAGACTTGACTTCCGTTTTGTTAGTTGGTCTGGGAGCGTTTTGTATGGCCTCGATTTTACTGGTCAACTTACGCAGCCCTGTTCTATCTATTACGTAACCGCAATACTCAATTTTGTCTTGTAAAAACATGCATTTCTTTAAATTTACGCGAATGTTATATTCGGATAATATTTTTAGTACCGCCTCAAGCCTTTGTAAATGTACTTTCCTGTTAGGCGCTGTGATCCTGATATCATCCAAGAAAACTCCGACTCCCTCAATGCCCTGTAACAGATTTTCTATTTTGCGCTGCCATACTGCCGGCGCGCTAGCAACCCCATACATTAATCTACAGTTTTCGTAAAGTCCAAAGGGAGTATTAAGTACCAGACATTTCCTACTGTCTTCGCTTACTTCAAGTTGTAGGTACGCTTCCCGTAAGTCTAATTTCGAAAATTCCGTACCACTGTTCAGCGACGAAAACATTTCGTCAGTCGTTGGTAAAGGGTGCTGGTCCACGACCAAAAACGGATTTATTGTAATTTTGAAATCCCCACATAAACGAATTCCCCCGTTTGACTTCGTTACCGGCACTATTGGTGTAGCCCAATCGGAATGTTGCACTTTACGTAATACCCCTTCTCGAATCTCAGTCAGACTGAGTTAGTTTATAAGATTAATTGTGCAAATTGTGATGCGGTATATATTGGCCAGACAAAAAGGCATTTAGAAACACGCATCAAAGAACATCGATGTGATATCAGGAAAAATGTAGATAATCACTCTGTTGTGAGCAAACACCGTCTTACACACAATCATGATTTCAAGTGGCAGCATCCGAAAATTTTATACAAAGAAAAACATTTCAAAAAAAGAGAAATATCGGAAATGTTTTTCATTAAAAAACCTGATTGCACAATCAATTTACAAAACGATACTGAGAGCCTGCCATCTATTTATAACCGTGTCATTGGTATTACTTAGTCGGCCCTGTATATTCGGTTCTGCTCGTTTTTCCACCAGAGCGCCGTTTGCTATCCGCGGATCACGTTTGACAATATTTCGACTTTGACTGTCTTACTGTTCGGACGTTGTGCCTCGATATGGCTGGTGACGTTTTGATTTCACCGTTTGTTTTGGAACACATAAGAATTGTAAGCTTTTAACTGATTTTTACAGTGTTAATTAATTTTATTTTTTTGACCAGCGCGATATTGTAACGATTTTATATAGTTTTTCTATTGTTAAATGTATTATTTTCTCTTTTGTTTAGTTTTGCGTTTGTCTTGACGTTGTCAGGACACCACGTCAACGATGCAATTAAATTTGTCATGCGGATCGGTGTAACTTAAATTAAAGCACTTGATAAGGACCGGAACTCGGTCGAAACGTCGTGCAATCTTGTTTCAATTGGCCATTTGGGTCGAAAATAAAACGACTTATTTTGTAATACCCCTTCTTTGACCAATTTATCAATTTCCTCCTTTACTTTAGGTAGCAATGCGTGAGCGATTTTTCGGCTTTTTGCGAATACGGGAGTAGTCCCCTCGCGTAGTTTTAATTTAGCTTGTATACCTGTAATTTTCCCGATATCTTCCTGAAAAATTCGCGAATATTTCTTTAAAAGTGCTTGCACATCGGTGTTATCAGTATCTACTTGAGCGATCTCACCCAAATCTACATTTAATTTCCTGATCCATTCTCGACCTAGCAAAGGTTTCCTTTTCCCCTTAACTACATACATTTCGAGGTTATTTGTAATACCCTTGTAACATACGCTGACATTAGAAACTCCTAACATCTCGAGTTCCGTACCGCAATATGTAACTAGTCTAAGCGTAGTCGAATGTATCTGTACATCTTTGAAAAACTTCACGAATTGTTCTTCGCCTATAAGACTTACGGCTGCACCGCTATCTACTTCAAATTGAATATTGACTTTATTTACTTCAACGTTTACCATAAATTTCTCTCGAAATGTCGCATGCTCGGTGTCAGCCAGGCAAATTACTTCGATCTGATTCGTTTGATTACCATCTTTTTTCGCTTTCATGCATACTTTCTTTAAATGACCTTTTACTTGACAATAATTACAGATTACCTCTTTCTTATCGCAATTATTCGCTAAATGCTTATCTGAACCACATCTATAGCAAGTTTTGTTATTACTCTGACTTTTATTTTCTTTTGTGTTGACCTGAGTTTTACGATTTTTATTTGGGAACTTAATCTTACTCTGCTTATTCGTATTTACGCTATTTACGCTCGCTGCGTTGGACTTCTGTAATTGTGCTGCGTCCCGCGCCGAAACTTCCATATCGACTGCAATTTCTACTGCCTTGTCCACCGTGAGGTCTCTGCATTCGAGTAGGCGTCCTTGTATTCTCTCCGACCGCAGGCCGAAAACGAATTGGTTCCGCAGCGCCGTGCGCAAGTAGTCCCCGAATTTACAATGAAGCGCCAGCTTCTGGAGGGCCGCCATGTATTCCTGCGCCGTCTCCCCCTCTCCTTGGCGTCGTTGCAGAAATCGGAAATTTTCCGCTATTTCCAAAGTTTCCGGGTTGAAATGGTTCTTCATTATAGCCACCAATTCTTCGTATGTCTTTGTAGTCGGTTCCACCGGTGCCAATTTATCGCACAATAGGTCGTATGTTTCTGGACCCATGTAATGAAGTAAATAGTCCCTTCTTGGTGGCACCGGCACATTGAACACTCCAAATGCACTTTCCAGTCTTTTCGTCCAACGGTCAAACGTTGTCTTTGACGCATCGAATGACTCAATAGAGACAACTTGCTGGAACGTAGTGGTTTGCCATGTATTCGGCATTTTGCACTAGTCGTATTTCGTACTGCGCAACAATGTATGTAGGAAGTCTGCAGCACTTGCACTTGGGTTCGTAACGTCCTCGTCGCCACTTATTATGTACGTGAGCAGGTAGTAAGTCTACACAATGTATAAAATAACTCGTCTTTATTGCGTGCGAGGAAGCAGTCATGCGACCGAGTTGACAGTTACAAAATGTCTGCCAGAAGGCTCTTAATTCTTTTTGACGGGACCGGAAACTCACTATCGTGCCCTCTTGCGGTTGTAATCTTATGGCTATCGTGCCCTCTTGCGGTTGCACTCTCAGGGCGGTTTATTCAACTTATGAACATAACAGTAGGTAGACGAAAAAAAATTTCTGCTTATTTTTTTGGAATTGCTGTATGTAATTGTACACACGGAGTTTTAAATGCCTTAACGACCAGAAAATAACTGTGTTCGAGTTAAATAAAACATTTTGGTATAGCTGTTTTGTGTTCCAATTGTCACCATTTACTTAGTGTCTAAGGAAAAAGGAAGCCGACCACTTTATAAGCAAAAAATGTTTGTTTCAATCCTTTCTACCAACTCTAAAAGTTTGTACCTATAGATTCTCTTTACCCTGTATAACACTGAAGACAAATTAATATTTATGTATTGATTCTCTTTATTTTCTTCTTTAGAATCATTTGATAACGATGATGATTTTTATACATCGCATACTCCAGATGTAACAAATGATTACAATGAAATATTTCCTCTATTAAATTGTTCAGAAACATTAACAAAGAACAAAGCAATTTCTCCGGCAGCAAGATCTCCACCTAACAGAAAGATTTTATCTCAACTTGATCGAAAATCAGTATTGCCAGCACTGTCTCTTGATCCTTCCTCAAGCATGTTATCTGATGCACCAAATAGGTTTATGAAAAAAATTAAACGTCCATTTTCACCAGATAAGATAGAACAGTCTTTCTTAAAATTATCATCGTCAGTGGTTTCAACGCATTTAGAAAACAAAAAAACTCAAAATATAGCCAAAACTCAAGATATAGCACCCTTTGATGTAATTATAGATGAAGATGATATTTTTGCAAAAGCAGTTGCATGTCAATTAAGAAAAATGTCGGAACCTCAAAAATCTCAACTGAAGGGTCAGATAATGAAAATATTGTATATATAATCTGTGATACCAAGAATTTTATAAATCATGGGAAGAATTATCGGTGTTTCTCGTGTTATTTTTTTTTCTTTTCCTCACGAGGGTGCGATTATTATTGTTCCGTGTTTTTTTACAATTTATAATATGTATAATACCTTAATTAATTAATATAGTGTACATTTCCGAAATTAATTAAAGCCGAAAATCCGAGGACGATACGAAAACTTTGACGGCATAACTACTATTTTTGGATTATAAATGTTATCGCATAAAGTTTGCGCGCTCACGTTTTTAATTATTTGTTTTACTTTTATCGCCTTCGGCCCCCCCTCGCACCGCCTCGTCTGTGTGTATGTGTGTGTGTGTGTGTCAACTTAGCATTTTAAGTTGTAAAGCGCGTCATAAACCCATGTGGCACCTCGTTTCGCGTGGAAAGTGTGTATAATGTGCGTGAACTATTTCGACATATATATATTAGTTATTTATGCCTTTCAATACTTAAAATAGCTGCTATATTTTCCAAATTTTTTTTTGTTAATAACTTTTTAACGAATAACGAGCGACGGCTAAAATAATATACAGGGTGTCCCGTAAGTCGAGGTCATCCGCTCGGGAGATGAAAGGGGAACCAAAAACAAGAAAAAAAGTTGGTACAAACATAGGCCCAAAAATGCGTTGTTTTCAAGTTATCGCCATTTTTATGTTAAAATTTGAAATTGCTTTGCCTTCAAATTTTTTTGTCAAAATTGAAACATAAGATGGTTTTTATGAGTTTTAAAACACAACTAAAGTCAAATAAAAGTTGCGGGCTGCTTTAGCGTCCGCAATAACGTCCATGAACTTAGGCAAAGAATAACTAATGGATTTGAAAATATTAGAGAAACTCCGGAAGTGCTACAAAGAGTTCAGGACTCCTTAGAAAGAAGGCTTAGAGCCTGCATTCGTGCAGAAGGAGGTCATTTTGAACACCTCATATAATTTTTACATTCGCACGCACGCACGCACGCACGCACGCACGCACGCACGCACGCACGCACGCACGCACGCACGCACGCACGCAACGCACGCACGCACGCCCGCACGCACGCACGCACGCACGACGCACACGCACGCACGCACGCACGCACGCACGCACGCACGCACGCACGCACGCACGCACGCACGCACGCACGCACGCAGCGCACGCCGCACGCACGCACGCACGCACGCACGCACGCACGCACGCACGCACGCACGCACGCACGCACGCACGCACGCACGCACGCACGCACGCACGCACGCACGCACGCACGCACGCACGCACGCACGCACGCACGCACGCACGCACGCACGCACGCACGCACGCACGCACGCACGCACGCACGCACGCACGCACGCACGCACGCACGACGCACGCACGCACGCACGCACGCACGCACGCACGCACGCACGCACGCACGCACGCACGCACGCACGCACGCACGCACGCACGCACGCACGCACGCACGCACGCACGCACGCACGCACGCACGCACGCACGCACGCACGCACGCACGCACGCACGCACGCACGCACGCAGCGCACGCACGCACGCACGCACGCACGCACGCACACGCACGCACGCACGCACGCACGCACGCACGCACGCACGCACGCACGCACGCACGCACGCACGCACGCACGCACGCACGCACGCACGCACGCACGCACGCACGCACGCACGCACGCAGCACGCACGCACGCACGCCACACATACACATGATAGAGAGAGTTTGGAGTCACTAAATATCACAGGAGTGACGAACTGTGGGGTCCTGATCTCTGTCAAGGGATGCTAAGCGGGCTGTACCTCCACGCGGTGCATCCTGGGTAGTGCTAAAGCAGCCCGCAACTTTTATTTGACTTTAGTTGTGTTTTAAAACTCATAAAAACCATCTTATGTTTCAATTTTGACAAAAAAATTTGAAGGCAGAGCAATTTCAAATTTTAACATAAAAATGGCGATAACTCGAAAACAACGCATTTTTGGGCCTATGTTTGTACCAACTTTTTTTCTTGTTTTTGGTTCCCCTTTCATCTCCCGAGCGGATGACCTCGACTTACGGGACTGTATAATGGAAAATAGAAATACCGAAGATTACATAGAAATAGCCTGCGGCGGTGCCCCTTCCCCCGCATAATAAAACTAAACAAACTCCCAGCGTGATACCTAACTGCTTGAATCAAGACGCTTGGTTATTCTGCACGATTGATTCATTTAAAATTGGCGCAGTTTTACATACGCGTGCGGCTACTGAGCATGCGCGTGTGGCCACAGGGCATGGTCGTAGTCGCTGCATCTCGTCGGTATGACAGGAATCATAACCTGATTCCTGTCAACTTTAACCGTTAATATCTCGCTTCGCGGGGCAGAGCGACACTTTTTTCTGCCAGATTCGGTCGTTTCGTGCAAAAACGCGTCGATTGAGCCCAAGTTGAACGAAATCGGTGAGGAGGCCACTATTCTTCAGATTTACCAGTTTTAGTCATAATCGTAAGGCCGTAAGAAAATAGACCAATCACAGTCGATTATTCTTCTCGAGCTCGAAGAATAATCGAGTGTGATTGGTCTATATTTTTACGGCCTTACGATTATGACTAAACTTTGTTACGTGCAATGGCCTTAACTTGCAGCTATTAGCACAGCGTAAATTATGCAGTCATCCGTGTCCATTTTGACAAATTTGACACATATTAAGGTGATCCTAAAGCCGTGATCCTAACCGGTTTTTTTCAGTTTTTTTTTTAGCACTAATCTTTTAATTGGTTTTATAGAAATACAAAATTCTTGTCTAGAATTAAAGTACGCATCAAAATCTAGGGCCGGTATTCATAGTCTTCAAGATCGTCTTAAGTAATGTCTTAAGACGCTAATACGGCTCTGTGATTGGTTCATGACATCTTAAGATTGAACTTAAGACGGTCTTAAATAACTATGAATACCGGCCTAGGTCATGGTGGTCGAATTTATATCGAAAACGAAAAAAAATTAATATTTTTTGTTATACGTGACGACCACCACATATAAATTCGACCACCATGACCTAGATTTTGATGCGTACTTTAATTCTAGACAAGAATTTTGCATTTCTATAAAGCCAATTAAAAGATTAGTGCTAAGAAAAAAACTGAAAAAAACCGGTTAGGATCACGGCTTTAGGATCGCCTTAAGGGGATGCTAAACTGACTCAATTACCGACAATTACAGTCAAAGGTCTAATTTTGAAACGGCTTTATAGATCGCAAAATCCTTTTACAGGAGTAAAGTATAGGTACTAATGAAGGGTGGGAATGTATAATAATTAGTAATAATTGAAAAAAATTAAAAATGCTGTTACCTTATTTTCTAATATAAACAGTTGTATAAGTAATATGTACGAAATGAAATGTTCCCACCCTTCAGAAGACGTGCACAAACAATAACGTACTTTTGAAATTGAGATTGAAAGCCTGGAATAAAAATGAGAGCTTCGAAGAAATTATAACCTACACGGTCTTACATACAGGTCTGGAAACTCCTGTGTTTTTAAGTGGTGGGGGGTGTCACCGTTAGTGAGGCACGTAGACCCCAGTATTGGAGCAAACCTATCGGACGGACGGGAAACTGAGCCGACCGTGACCATGTTCAAATGGTGGTGATCGTGTGTCAAAATTCGAAATCAGTGAAAATCTTTGAAACTTGTATGAGTGAAAGTTAACATAAATTGTAAATACAATGCCAAAAGCGTGCATTGTGCCGAATTGCTGGAAGAAATTTAAGGACAATACAGAAAAATGTTCCGTTTTTAAAGTGCCTCAGGACGAAGAATTGCGTAAAAAATGGGAATCTGCAATTCCCGGCATTGCAGTATTGAAATCGTCGCAACATGTGTGTGCGTCATTTTGAGCCAACGTGCATCGTGCGAAAATTAGAGAAGCGTGGTCCAGATGGAAAAATTCTCATTGATGTAAGTGTGAATTATTTAAACAGTTTTGTCGATTGCATTTTCGCATTTGCATAAGGTTATGTATTAATTATAAAGAATTATATACAATTATATAAAATTATATATCAAAGGTATTATATATATCAATGTACAAAGGTATATAATATATATATATACAATTATACATACATACATATATACATATATACATACATACATATTATATATGTATATATATAATTAAGGCCGCAGTCCGATTCACACTCAGAGCGCTATTGGCATCATTCTATCTTTATCATTCATTAGGCATAAACAAGGATAGAATAACGCCAATAGCGCTTTGAACATGCATCGGAACGCGGCCTAATTTGATTGGCTCACCCCTAGGTTCGCCATTTTGCCTCACTATCTGAGTCACTCCCCACCCTACAAGTTTCCAGACCTGTATGTAAGACCGTGATAACCTATAACCATGTCTATTCTTGCCTATCATCATTGTCTATACAAGGATAGATATAGGATATAGAATTCGGTCGGTAATACAAACGTCTTTAGGATCCCCTTAATGGGTCTGTTCGCGTTGCTTGCACTTTTTGCACTCAGCATCTTCGCTTTCTCTCTCTCCAACGGCCAAATATATATTTATCTCATTTCAAGTGCAAAAATGTTTGGGGATTTCAAGCAACGTGAACAAGCCTAATATTTCGGTTAGGAATATATGTCAATTATTTTTCCCTCAATTCTGATTGGCCAAAACTTATGTCTATGCACATTTGTGTAGGTTGCATATCTATGCCATGCTTATGCTATGTCTATGTTCTATGCATTTTGTGTGCGATAGCCTTTATACTGTACATACATACACCATGGATGTGGGGAGTCATTAAATAGAAAAAGAAGAGGAAGTTTGCGATTTGTTAAAAACTTGTAAAAAATGGTCGTAGTTATTGGATTTGAAGGTAGCGCGAATAAATTGGGTGTAGGAATAATTCGTGATCAAAACGTATTGTCGAACGTACGCCACACTTATGTTACTCCGCCTGGAGAAGGTAACCTCAAAATAATATTTTGTAAATATGCACAAGCATATATT
Source organism: Temnothorax longispinosus (assembly GCF_030848805.1). Classification (NCBI taxonomy): domain Eukaryota; kingdom Metazoa; phylum Arthropoda; class Insecta; order Hymenoptera; family Formicidae; genus Temnothorax; species Temnothorax longispinosus. The sequence continues at coordinate 12,613,574 of NC_092366.1, read as the reverse complement.
AAATGTTTTATATTTATTAATATAAGTTAATTTTTGAGTTATTTATATTTTCCATTTAAATTTGTACTACTTACTGTATGTCCATCTGTTATTTCAAAACGATTCAATTAACTTCCACAGTTGGTTGGAATACAGAAGGGAAAAAAATAGATTTAAATAAAGTTTTATTTCTTAAATTACTTTTATAAATACAATATTTTTATTTTTTGAAAAAATATTTTTTATGTGTTGAATTAGGTTTATATTTAAAATATTAAAGGTTATATAAGAATCAAGTTTTACTTAGATTACAAAAATAAATTAATGTTATATTAATTTTTTTTTACTTTCTTATTAATCAGGACATTGTATTCTGTACGTTAAGATTATATATATTTTTTGTTTACTTATTTCATTAGTGTTCTCATTATTTATTATATGAATTCTATTAGTTTGAGCTTAATTTGTCAATACAAATATAAAAATAAAATAAAATAATGATAAAAATAAAAAGCACATATTATACACAGTATAAGCTTTTTAGTTATTTATCAAATAAAGTTTATTAGCTATTTTTTTAGGACTTTAATATATGTATATAGATTGGTCTAGTTTATATTTCTCTACACATTCTAAATAGTTGTAATATGTAAATATTTTAACATGTAATCTAGATATGTTTTTTTATTAGGTTTCTTGCCTAGAGAGACAGCGCAACATCATAGGAAACATATATTAGATATCTTGCAAAAAGCATTAGACGATGCAAAGATTAGTCTGAAGGATGTGGATATTATTTGTTATACAAAGGGACCTGGAATGGGAGCACCATTGACAGTTGCTGCTTTAGTAGCTAGGACTGTTGCTCAATTATACAATAAACCTATGGTTGCAGTCAATCATTGCATTGGCCATATTGAGATGGGACGTTTAATCACTGGTACTAAAAATCCTACTGTTTTGTATGTTTCTGGTGGAAATACTCAAATCATTGCATATTCTCGACAAAGATATCGCATTTTTGGCGAAACAATTGATATAGCAGTTGGAAATTGTCTGGACAGATTTGCAAGGCTGCTAAAGCTTTCAAATAATCCTTCCCCTGGATATAATATAGAGCAGTTAGCAAAAAAGCAAGTAAATTTTTATCTGATTATTGTTTATTCTCAATATAAATATTAATCTTAAATTTATGCTCATGTATGTCACGTTTGCTGGATTCAACTAAAATTTTATGGATGTGAAAAGATGTGAAAAATTGGTACCACTACCATATGTTGTAAAAGGGATGGACGTATCATTCTCTGGTATTTTGAGTTACATAGAGGAACATCTTTCCAAGTGGCTTGATACGAAAGAGTTTACTCCTGAAGATTTATGTTTCTCTTTGCAAGAGACTGTGTTTGCCATGCTCATCGAAATCACAGGTAATTCCAAGTAGATGAATTTTTCTCTCGTTTTTTTCCTTGTTTGTTTACATCGAATAATATTGTAGAACGTGCAATGGCGCATGTAGGCTCGAATGAGGTATTGATCGTGGGTGGTGTAGGATGTAATGAAAGACTGCAGGAAATGATGGGTGTCATGTGTAAGGAAAGGAATGCAACTCTTTATGCGACGGATGAGCGGTTCTGCATAGATAATGGTGTTATGATCGCGGTTGCCGGATTACTCCAATACAAATGTAAGGGTAGTACTCCTTGGATGCAAACTACTTGTGCTCAAAGATACCGGACAGATAACGTACATGTTTCCTGGAGAAAATAAAATGTTTTTAAGAAAATTTTTGTTGCAATATTTAAATTTCCATTATCAATATATTGATTGTTATAAAAAATATATTTTCTAGAATTTAATTTATAATTCATTTCATGTTAGAATGTTTTATTTTAATTCTAATAAAAGTAATGAGAGGACAGAATTAATAGATCAGAATATATATAAGTAAATAAATATATATATATATATATATATATATATATATACATATAAATAAATATATATACATATATATATATATATATATATATATATATATATATATATATATATAGCTGCGGTCCACTTGACGCTACAAATGCTTCGAAACATTCCTCTTCTCTTTTCTTTTAATGAAGAAAGAAGGAGAAGAAGAACGCTCCAAAGCATTTGTAGCGTCAAGTGGACCGCAGCCTATATATATATGTATATATATATATATATATATATATATATATATATATATATACTTATATATCAGCGACATAGTTAATGTAGACCAAACATTCCGTCTATTGACGTGAAGCCGGAAGTTGGCAGTTTAGAACAGTGAGAAAGTTATATTATGTCTACTCTACTGTTTTCTCACTCCATCTTAAGAGTGACTGTCAAAAGTCGCCATTATTCGTGAGAAAGAAAAAGAGAAAATTGAAAATATTATATAAGCAGAGAGAAAGTTGGATATAAGATATTATAGAAAGACAGAAAGAGACAAAGTGAGAAAGCACTAGAACCAAATCAACTATCTCACTCTGTCTTAGGCCGGTATTCGTAGTCTTCAAGATCGTCTTAAGTAATGTCTTAAGACGCTAATACGGCTCTGTGATTGGTTCATGACATCTTAAGATTGAACTTAAGACAGTCTTAAATAACTTATGAATACCGGCCTTAAACTGCCAACATCTGACTTTCAACCCCCAGCAAACAAAAAAAGATTGAAAAGAATTAAAACGGGATTGCCAGGAATTCAATTAAGATCTTTCCGAATTCCATTTTGTCCAAAAAAGGGATTGAAATAGTTTCAATATCATGGAATTCCTTATTTTGGAAAGAATTTGTCTTTTTTGAATCCCATCCAATTCCGACACAAAAACGTAACAAAATGAATGCCACTGAATGTCAAGTTAGGGATTGGAAAGTTTCGTCATGAATTCCATTGAATACCGTTGATTCCGTTAACGAAATGAATACCATTGAATGCCAAACTAGGAATTAAAAATTTCCGTATTGAATTCAATGGAATTCAATGGAAACTATTTCAATCCCTTTTTTGGACAAAATGGAATTCCTGGCAATCCCGTTTTAATTCTTTTCAATCTTTTTTTGTTTGCTGGGACGTCAACCAAAGTCGGTAAATGGACAATGGCGCTACCGACCTTGATGTCAACCGCTGCTGTAGCAGAAGTATAGGAATGTTTGGTCTATGTATATACGTCATTGATATAATTAAGTATATAGGGTCACGAAAGAAATGCTTCAAGTTAAAAGTTGTGTGGTATCGACAGGGACATCTTACGGAAGTGCAGTTTTTCCTGGGTGGAAGTGCTTCGGAGATTTAAAGGTTATCTTCATTTTTTTAACTGGGGGAGCATGCATTTTCGAACACCTACGATTGAAGCTTTTTCCAAGACAGTTTCAATGGTCATGGTTCAAAGTCATGGACATGAAAAAAGTGAAAATTTATCGTGAATATTTCCGAAACAGAATACTCGCGATTTTATTAATTGAATCAAATTGAAATAGTCCGGTCAAAGTAGACATTCAAGGTTACAATAATTCCGATAGAGCTGAAAATTCGTACGAATGTTCAGAACACCATTATAAATAAACTGTGAAAAGTCCCCATACATCCCGTGCCTGGAAAAAATTTTATTCAAGGTCAAAGGTGGCAAAAATGGGTTTTTTGTGTTTTTCAGCCGAATGGTAAGTTTTATCATAAAAATAGCTTAGACAATAATTGTAGATCGTGCAATTATCTATAATAATTGTCTCTATACTTTTTTCTGTAAGAGTCACCGTTTCCGAGATATAATCATTCAAAAAGTTGAAAAAACGGTGTTCTTCATAATATGCATAAGTACGCCGCGTACATACATATTATGAAGAACACCGTTTTTTCAACTTTTTGAATGATTATATCTCGGAAACGGTGACTCTTACAGAAAAAAGTATAGAGACAATTATTATAGATAATTGCACGATCTAATATGATGGTTGTCTAGCATATTCCGCATGTGCTGTAACTGCAATTTTGAATAGAAAATTGTTAGGTTAGATGAAATGGCTATTTATGACTCCCCATTCATCTAATCCAACGATTTTCGAATAGCATATGTGAAATGTACTGAACAACTATCATATTATAAGATTTGGTAAACGGGACATCTTCTAATAAGGTGGATAGTATTTGCGTTAAAAGTTTTTTGTATTTTTTACAATTCAACGTCCCATCAATAAAATATGAACCTCTATAACATAAATAATAACACTTTAGTCCGGTCAACTTAGCCCAAAAAATAGGGGTAAGGTTACAATAATTCCGATAGAGCTGAAAATTCGTACGAATGTTCGGAACACCATTATAAATGAACTGTGAAAAGTCCTTTCAAACGTGTAATAGGACATATAATAAGGTGAATAGTATAACTTGCGTTAAAAATCTTTTGTATTGTTCACAATTTAACGTCCCATCTCAATAAAATATGAACCAATGACATAAATAATAACATTTCGATTTAATTCAATTAATAAAACCACGAGTATTCTGTTTCGAAAATATTCACGATAAATTTTTATTTTTTAACTTTTTTCATGTGACCATTGAAACTGTCTTCAAAAGGTTTTAATCATAGGTGTTCAAAAATGCATGGTCCCATTTAAAAGAATAAGGACCTTCAAATCTCCTAAGTACTTCCATCTGGGAAAAAATATCCGCAAGATGTCTCCTTCACAATTTTTACTTGAAGCATTTTTTTCTATCTCCAAATCTGTGGGAGTTATTCAGGTAGCCAGTCTTAAGTGACTCATCCTGATTTATATACATTGTGTATGGAAAAGTAAGGTCAATCAACTAGGAGATAAAAGAGGAGCTTGAGTAGAATAAAAAAAGTACATAAACTTTCGTTGTATTCGCTATGATTTATAGTAAATACAGGTGTGTTGTAGGTTTTACATTTGCAAAATAAACATGATCAACCTTCTTCTGAACACTCTTCTAGAGACCCATTAGACTATTTATGCTGAATATGTAATGTTGTGATTTGTGAGCCAATTGTGTTTACCGCGTCCGTACTGTGTCCATATATCTGTTGTCGTCATGTCTCTATGCTTTATTTAAAAGACTACTGTGTTCAGTCAGACTATGTATCTACAACAATACTAAAAGAAAGAGTGAAGTCAACCAAGTGCTTTACATAGAAAATTGTATAGTGAGATCACAGATAGAAAATGTTTAGTAAAGCGGGGAACACAGATTTTTGTATAACGCATAATGCGTAAGCATAAGCAAATTGATTGGTCTATTTCCTTATGCACATGTGTACGGACCAATCAATTTTCTTATGCTTACGCATTATGCGTTATGCAGAAGTGTGTGCTCCCCGCTTTAATATGAGGAATATCGCGATATGCATTATCTTTATGAGTTTTGTGGTGGCAATGCTGCCACAGCTGAGAGAGAATATTCAGATGCGATTTCCGCGGCGAAAAGATCCTAATAGACGAATGTTTGAAGCCTTAAGGTGCCAATTCATGGGACGCTGAAAAACAGCGTTGAGCGTCGTCACGTGACATCACTATGATGCCAGCGTCAAGAAAGAAAAGTTGGATTTTTCCAACTTGAAGCGTCAAAGCCAAAGCAGCGCGAAGACGCCGAAATTTTGATGCTGTTTTCCTTTTCATGAATTTCAATTGACGCCGGCGTCAATTGTGGTCATGCGACTTTCTTGCCGCTGAAAATGAGCGTCGAGCGTCAGCATGAAAAGGCACCTTTAGGAGGAAGCCATCGAAGGATAGGAGAGACAGGTGTACTTCAACTACACCATCATGTTGATCGTCTAAGGCATAATGTAGACATGTGGATCGAGAAAATTATGCTTGCGCGAGGGAGAAAAGCATTTTGAACACTTAGGGCCGGTATCACAGTCTCCGATTAACGTGATCCTCCGATTAAACTCATTCTGCATCTCTTTCTAACTGTCCCTCTAGAAAGAGACGAAGAGTGAGTTTAATCGGAGGATCACGTTAATCGGAGACTGTGATACCGGCCCTTATTCTAGTAAACGCAAAACATTGTAATCGGTCTTCAACAATGTATTGTATGTTTAGTTTGCAGATATAAAATACTATATGTATGAAGTGCTACACTTACTGAACCATAGCGAATACAACAAAAGTTTATATACATTTTTTTATTCTACTTAAGCTCCTCTTTCACCTCCTAGTTGGAGGTGACCTCATCTTTCCATTCACCCTGTATATATACAGGGTGTTGAAAAAAGGTGTTACCAAATTTTAAGAGTGTGTAGTACTCGTGAAAAGTCTTAATAAGTATTACTCCAAAAACCATTTATTTCCGAGTTATAAAGTATTCGATGTATTCTCCATTCGTTTTACGATTATGCATTGTATAACGTAGAGACCCGCCTGTAATCAGAGACTGGTCATCAGGCGATTTTTTCAAAATCCTGCAAGAGAAAAGGTTATAAGAGAGAAAGAGAAAGCGATATACATTCATAGAGATCCTTTAAATTTATATTGTTTTCTCGTTCTCTCTCTTATATCTCTTTCTTTCTCTTGTTTTTTGAAGAAAAATGGCGGACCAATCAAAAGTAGCCCCTTTATGGCTGGCCTCTGATTAGAGGGTCTCTAGTATAACGTATTTACACGCGACCCGTCCTTCACGAGCTTCTAAGGTTGACGAATAATGAACATCATCAAACTTTTGGAAAATATTCCTCTTCTACGTAGACAACAACCGTGGTTCATGCACGATGGTGCTCCTGCGAATTTTCTCATGATTGTTAGGCAACATTTAAGCAATTGTTTTCAGGAAAAGTGGATAGGAAGTGACGGTCTAGTTGTATGGCCATTTCGTTCATGGGATTTAAATCCGTTCAACTTTTATTTATGGGAGGGACATTTGAAGAGCATAGTGTACACATTAGTTGACACATCGGATAAACTGATACAAAAAATAGAAAACTTTTGTTAATACGAAATAAACCTGAAGTTTTTGAACATGTTCGATCTTCAATGAGAAAGTATACCGAATTGTGTATAGAAATGAATGGAGGGCACATCGAACATTTGCTGTAGAAAATGCTTTATATTCTTTATAACTCGGAAATAAGTGGTTTTTGAGAATGGTTTTTTAAAGACTTCTTGGTTTATGAGTACTACATACTTCTAAAATTTGGTATCACCTTTTTTCAACACCCTGTATAATGTATGTTTTGTATAAGTATACCGGATAAACTGTTTAATATGATGCAAAAATGTTTAAAAAAAAATACGTTGTATTAAAAAATTTTTTAGGTTAAGACTGAAGTAGAATGTAAAATATGTGTAGAATGTAAAACGTAATGTTTGTTTGACCCTAGATGAAATTTAAAGTCAGGTTAGGGCTATTTTGATATTTTTTCAACATGAATTTTCATTTATTACTATAAATTCTTGTAGTTGATATTGAGATGTTTTGAGAATGGTGTAATTAATTTTTTTTTGTTAACTCTTCGTGGTCATACTTATCTACAATTTCATAACAGTCACACCGGAGTCAAAACGACCCCAGCGACTTAAAAATCGGTTGCCGCATTTTCAGTATTTCATTATTTTGACTTGAAAAAAATTACTTAACCTCTTGAAATGTTGTAAAACCTGCCGCAATAATAATTTTGTTAATTACTTAATATTAACATATTAAAAAAAATCACAGAAGTTAAGGGGATCCTATAGTGGCAGTAATTACCGACATTTAATTAAAACAAAACCACTTTTAATTGGCTTTACGGAATTGCAAAAATTTGGTCTAGAATTAAAGTACGCACAAAAATGTAGAGGGCTAGATCGGTTTTAACTTCCAAAACGAAAAAAAAATTAAAAATTTGGGCACATAGAGCTGTCACTGACGACAATATTTGGTTATACAAAAATTCTGCAGTTTATATATACAAAATGAGAATCTAGCCCTCTAGGGAAAACATTGAAGAACAATATCGTGCAATTACAACTACGATAGAAGTGTAGAAAAAAAGTGTCATTGTTTTAACTTTTATACATGCAAATATACATGCGGAATGACAAGAAGAGCAGTATGGCGTGTAGCGAGAGATGGCGCAGCAATCGAAACAAGGACAGATGCCTCTTGTTAGACAAGGGCAGATATAGGCCGGTAATATAGAAAATGATAGGAAACGAATTAGAACGGAATTAAAAATGTTCGACATTATCGACATCGAGGAAGTTTGGCCTTCGCTAAGGATCCCCTTAAGGTACATGAAAAATGACTTTTTTTAAATGTCAATTTTTGGTAGATGCACCACAAGGTCTGTTTCAAAGTTTGGAGTTAGTGTAATTCTGCTTTGAAAAATTTTTGGGGTTATGCTGACCCCTATAGTGACCAGGAACTTTTTGAGTTATCCCAGCAAACAAAAAAAGATTGAAAAGAATTAAAACGGGATTGCCAGGAATTCCATTTTGTCCAAAAAAGGGATTGAAATAGTTTCCATTGAATTCCATTGAATTCAATACGGAAATTTTTAATTCCTAGTTTGGCATTCAATGGTATTCATTTCGTTAACGGAATCAACGGTATTCAATGGAATTCATGACGAAACTTTCCAATCCCTAACTTGGCATTCAGTGGCATTCATTTTGTTACGTTTTTGTGTCGGAATTGGATGGGATTCAAAAAAGACAAATTCTTTCCAAAATAAGGAATTCCATGATATTGAAACTATTTCAATCCCTTTTTTGGACAAAATGGAATTCGGAAAGATCTTAATTGAATTCCTGGCAATCCCGTTTTAATTCTTTTCAATCTTTTTTTGTTTGCTGGGATAAGCCATAGAAGTTATGACACCGTCGATATTAGTGTTACTTAAGCTGTACGATATGGAGGTTGTATAATTGAATTTATCTCTTGTGCGCGCACACATACACAACATACATACACATACATATACATATGTAGGAAAAGAGTGCAGGGTCATGTTGAGACACAGGGCATGTTGAGATACTGCTAGTTGGAGGAAAAGGGGGTTTTTTAGGTTGGCTGCACTGTCATTATTGCATGCCTTGTTTATCCAGGAGGTAACATAATCTTAGTTTTTACAGTCAGATTGCATTGTTTTGTTGTGAACGAAAGATAAGTGTTTTTGAATATTAAATGTAAATTTTAATTTGCTAAGGTAAACTGAGTTAATTAATTTATTATGATTGTAGAAATTTTAGATTTATTACTGAATAATAGCCTATATATAGGGTGTTTCATTTTAATCGCCCCAGGCAAATATCTTGAAAAATATGAAAGATACGGAAAAACGTTTCAGACAAAAGTTGTTTGGTTCGAAGGGGGACATAAGATGGTGTCATTGGTTTGACCTTGAGTGAACGTGTCGAGGTCATATGGAGTTTAACTTTGTTTTTTTAAATGAAACTCTCTATTTTTCATTGCATATTCTTGTAGCTTACCTAAAGAGCTTTTTAAAACCCTATATTTGAGTATTTTTTCATAAAGTTTTTATTTCGAGTTACAAGGCTTGAAAGTTACAATCCCGTCGGCATTAGCATACCCAAGGTGTACCGGCCAATGAAGACAAGACCCAACATTGATCCGGCCAGTGAAGGCAAGACCCAAGATTTGATCCGACCAGCGAAGGCAAGACCCAAGATTTGATTCGGCCAGTGAAGGCAAGACCCAACATTGATCCGGCCAGTGAAGGCAAGACCGATTGACTCACAAGTAGGGTCACATCGAAGTCACATTGTGTATTTTTGGTTTACAGCAAATGCTCAAATGTACTACTATTCTGTTGGATACATAATTGCAACCCAATAAATTTCAAGCCTTGTAACTTGAAAAGTACTTCATGAAAAAATACTCAAATATAAGATTTTGAAAAGTTCTTTAGGTAAGCTACAAGAATATGCAATGAAAAATAGGGAGTTCCATTTAAAAAAACAAAGTTAAACTCCATATGACCTCGACACGTTCACCCCTTATGTCCCCCTTCGAACCAAACAACTTTTGTCTGAAACGTTTTTCCGTATCTTTTATATTTTTCGAGATATTTGCCTGGGGCGATTAAAATGAAACACCCGGTAGTTGTGTTTGATTTCCACAGTTCGTATTTTTGCACAGTAATCAATTTAGTTCGGTTTAGCTTTATTGTTAGCTTTGAAAATTGCTGTTGGGGCACTTTGAGACAAATAACTATGAAACAGGTTGAGACATAAAACTTTTTGGAGTAAGATGAGACACTTTTAAAGATAACTGTATTTTAAAAGGTTGTTTCTTGTTTTAGATCTGTTGCTTATTGAAAATAATCAGATAACGGAAAAAACGTTAAGTAAAAGGTAATTTTGATGCCGACACAAAGTTTTTTTATTCTAATATTTTTTTATGTTCTAATATTCTATCTAATATATATTCACAAAAAAATCATAACACAAATTATTATTGATATGTCTCATTGTGCTTCACATTGTTTTAATCTCCCCTACTGGATGTCTCAACCTGCACTATTAGTGGGGCAGGTTGAGACACTTTAAAAACTGATTTCTTTTTATTATTTAAGAAGTAAAGCACGCTAAACCAATAAACTTATTAAAATTTCAAAACTTAAGTAAATTTGTGTTGGAAATCACTTTAAAAAAATTTTAGCATAAATATTTAAAGAAATACAGCAAGTTAAATTTAGGTGTCTCAACGTGCCCCATTTCCCCCAAAACTTTATGTAAAACATTTTTTCAGTTTTCTTACCATGTTAACGATACGCTTAAAAACATAATAGTTGATATTTTAAAGGCGGTGTTTTCTTCCCTTAATGTATGTAAAAAATACTGCCTTTTATTTTTTATTACCTGTGCTATACATATTCAAAGTTTATCATTTGCGTTGTATTTTTTTGTTAAGAAATTTTTAACAAAAAAAGAATCTAACCATATTATTTTTAAAACAATTTCAATATTAACTGCAAAAATTTTTAATGATAAATAGAAATTTTTGTTAAAAAATTTTATAATAACTTTTATGTACAAAATTTTGTAATATAACGTATGTTAGGACTTAGCGTATACATGTTCTTCACTTCGACTGCGCTTGCGCTGTAGCGTCACTCGATCTCTCGCGATCGTGCGCCTTCGGCGTTTTTCGTTGGTGCTCGGGAGTCTCGAGCGAGTTCTCGCTAGAAGCTCGCTGCGTGCACACGTACAGGCACGCACAACAGTTTTCCATCCGGCGTTAAGATAAGAGTGAGGCAGTCAGTTGCCTTTAACGAGATTATTGTGATCGAGAGCAGTGGCGTCGTGGCAAATAAAGTGTCTTTTAATAAAACTAAAGGAAAGATTTCCTGACCGTCCCATCCTCCGAAATTCGAGTGATACGACGGGAGAAGTCCAGACATAATCGCACATGCGATTGCATATGAGGCTTCAAGATACGCAACAAATTTATGGTCCTTCGAGCCGGATATCGCCAGACGGTACGACCTACGGAGATATTCGGGCATCCACGCATACGCCATTAGCCTAAGACTCAGCGATCTCAGCCGGATCGACGAGATTCTCACACGCGAGACTCTACCAGCGGGAAGACGAAAACCATCGTCTTCCGAGCAACAGCAGCTCATTAGCACTCCGTTCTGCCGGCGAAGCAGAAGATCTCATCGAGGGGATAGATACATCTTTAGAAGTTCCTGCCATTTGCATCACCGAGGACCGGCGAGCTAGCGCGGGAAGGTTCTAGAGGCAGCCAGTGCGGGAAGGTTCCGGAAACATCCAGCGCGGGAAAATTCCCGAGTCAACCGTCACCGCCGCCATCTTAGCAGCGCGTCGGCATAGCGCGCCTCCTTGTTACCGACGAGTACTCGGCCACTGTCCGTTTACCCACAGGTAGGGAAAACTCACTTCGGTTTACCGCCAACCAGAAAAGGTGTTTATTCTTCGTCCGCATTCGCGTTATTAATAGCGAACATGGCCGATGAAACAGATCTCGCTAATTTAAAAAAACGTCGTAGGTCTCTTAAGGGATCATGTACGCGCGTAAAAACGTACGTGGATAGCATCGCGTCCGTCACGCCCGCGGTAGCCGCGCAATTAGAGGAGCGTAAGAACAAGCTAGAACAGTTTTGGACTGAATATAACGATGTACAAACACAAATAGAAGAGTTAGATGAGGTCGAAGAGAACGATCGCGCGGGTTTCGAAGAAGCGTTCTTCGAATTATCAGCCAGAATTCGAGCCTTAACATTATCTGCGCCTACGTCGCTCGTTATCGACACACCGCTGCCGACGGTATCGGGCGCTTCCAATTCGCAGTACGTGTCTGACATTAAGCTGCCGAAACTAGAATTGCCTAAATTTTCAGGAAAATATGACGAGTGGTTCCCTTTTAGAGATGCGTTCCGCTCGGCCATACATGATTCGAATCTGCGCGATATCAGTAAATTGCGGTATTTGATGGGATCAACCACCGGTGAGGCGTATAACGTAATAAGCTCGCTAGAAATTGCAGACGAAAATTACTCGGTCGCGTGGGATTTATTGATAGAAAGATACGATAACAAACGTGTTATAGTACAGAATCACCTTAAAGCCATTGTGGAGTTGCCCGTTATGAACAAAGAAAATATATCCGAGTTGCGTCAAATCACGGACGGAGCATCTCGTCATATTCAAGCGTTAAAGGCGTTAAAGCGTCCTACACATAATTGGGACGATCTGTTGATTTATTTGCTTAGTTCTAAACTCGACGCGGTCACAAGCCGCGAATGGCGAAGGTCACTGGTCGGCGATGAACTACCCACATTTAAACAATTTTTAGATTTCTTGTCACACCAATGTCACATTATCGAGTCAACGCAGAAGCCGAGTAGCGCCTCGGCAAAGAATGTGAATTCGCGATCACAAGTAAACGGTAAACAGAAAACGTCGTGTAATACGGCCGTCAAGGCGAAATGCGTTTTTTGTAACGGCGAGCATCTTGTATACCAATGCAAAACATTTTTGGATTTAACTGTCGCTCAGCGCATAGAAAATATTTGATCTCGCAAGTTGTGTTTGAATTGTTTGCGTTCAACGGCTCATATCGCCAATAAGTGTCCGTCAGGGGGCTGCAAAACTTGCTCCCGCAAGCATAATACGTTACTACATATTCCAGGCGCCGCTACCGAGCAAACCAAGGCGATCGAAGGCCCGAAACAAGAGTCTGGCATTTCGAGCTCAACGGAATCAAACGGATCCAGTGTGGTAGTAACACATTCTTCGAGTTCAGCATCGAGTGCCAGCTCTCTTTTATCCACAGCAGTTGTGTTCGTTCAAAATAAGGACGGCTCGCAACGTTCTTGTCGAGTTCTTCTAGACTCCGGGTCGCAAGCCAACTTCATAACTAAAAACTTTTTAGTCGCTTTAGGGCTAGTCCCTCGTTCAATAGAAATCTCGGTGTCAGGTATAAGCGGAACGGCAACACAAGCCAAGCAAGCGGTCCAAATTAAATTAACTTCTAGAATAAGTGCCTTTTCATGGGTCCTGGATTGTATTGTTGTTGACCACATAACGGACGACCTTCCTGCGTTCACTGTCAAACGCCAATCATTTGATATTTCTCGCAACATCCCTCTAGCAGATCCTCAGTTTAACGTCTCCTCTGGCGTCGACGTGTTGATTGGCACGGAAGTATTCTGGAGTCTTATATGTATAGGACAGATTAGGGCATCTGATAAACATCCAACGTTGCAGAAAACTAGATTAGGATGGATATTGGCAGGCAAGCTTAACAAATGTCCTTCGCCTTCTCTATGTGTTACTTCCCTACACGCTTCAGTTAGTAATGTTGAATTGAACGATCAGCTCACAAACTTTTGGAAGATGGAGGATTTTAGGGGAGGTTCTAAAACATACACTATAGAAGAAAGGCTTTGTGAACAACACTTCGTAAAGACGACGTTACGGAACGAGCAAGGTAGATACGTGGTTCAACTACCGCTTAAGCAACAATTAGTCGATAATTTAGGCACATCAAGGGATATTGCGCTAAATCGTTTACGTTCGTTGGAAAGACGTTTCGATAAGGATCCCAATTTAAGGGTGCGATACTCGAACTTCATACATGAATATATCGATCTAGGTCACGTACGTCAGATATTGGAGAAGGATCCAAATGAACCCGGTGCTTATTACATGCCTCATCACTGCGTGTTGAAAGAGGATGCCAAGAGCACTAAGCTCCGCGTAGTTTTCGACGCATCCTGCAAAACGGATGGCGGCCTTTCATTAAACGATATAATGATGGTAGGGCCGGTTATTCAGGATGATCTTTTCTCCATACTTTTAAGGTTTAGGATTCATCTTTACGTTCTCGTGGCAGACATAGTTAAAATGTATCGGCAGGTATTGGTCCATCCATCTCAAACGAAACTGCAGAGATTTCTATGGCGCGATGACAAAACTTTAGACGTTCAAACATTTGAGTCGCTCGTTGTCACGTTTGGCGAAGCCGCAGCCGCCTTTTTGGTCATAAGATGTCTCATCGATTTAGCAGAGCGATACGAAAAGGAATTCCCGATAGCGTCTTTGATTCTAAAGCGTGACTTTTACATGGACGATATGCTCACCGGAGCTGACTCGAAGCAGGAAGCATTAGCAATACGCGATCAGATAATACCATTATTAAGATTAGGCTCTTTTGAGCTTAGCAAATGGGGGTCTAATTGCCCTGAGTTATTAGCGGGTATTAGCGATCGAAGTGACAGAGTCGTGCCTTTCGACAAGGACAACAATTTCCGCGTATTAGGTACTGGCACGGTCTTACATACAGGTCTGGAAACTCCTGTGTTTTTAAGTGGTGGGGGGTGTCACCGTTAGTGAGGCACGTAGACCCCAGTATTGGAGCAAACCTATCGGACGGACGGGAAACTGAGCCGACCGTGACCATGTTCAAATGGTGGTGATCGTGTGTCAAAATTCGAAATCAGTGAAAATCTTTGAAACTTGTATGAGTGAAAGTTAACATAAATTGTAAATACAATGCCAAAAGCGTGCATTGTGCCGAATTGCTGGAAGAAATTTAAGGACAATACAGAAAAATGTTCCGTTTTTAAAGTGCCTCAGGACGAAGAATTGCGTAAAAAATGGGAATCTGCAATTCCCGGCATTGCAGTATTGAAATCGTCGCAACATGTGTGTGAGCGTCATTTTGAGCCAACGTGCATCGTGCGAAAATTAGAGAAGCGTGGTCCAGATGGAAAAATTCTCATTGATGTAAGTGTGAATTATTTAAACAGTTTTGTCGATTGCATTTTCGCATTTGCATAAGGTTATGTATTAATTATAAAGAATTATATACAATTATATAAAATTATATATCAAAGGTATTATATATATCAATGTACAAAGGTATATAATATATATATATACAATTATACATACATACATATATACATATATACATACATACATATTATATATGTATATTATATATAATTAAGGCCGCAGTCCGATTCACACTCAGAGCGCTATTGGCATCATTCTATCTTTATCATTCATTAGGCATAAACAAGGATAGAATAACGCCAATAGCGCTTTTGAACATGCATCGGAACGCGGCCTAATTTGATTGGCTCACCCCTAGGTTCGCCATTTTGCCTCACTATCTGAGTCACTCCCCACCCTACAAGTTTCCAGACCTGTATGTAAGACCGTGGGTACTGGGTGGGACATGAGAGATGATCTTTTTTGTTTTTCTTTAAATCCCTTGCCATCTTCACGCACCATTACGAAACGATCAATACTTTCAGAATTGGCTAAGCTATTTGATCCTATGGGACTACTCGGGCCAACCGTAGTAGTGGCGAAAATCCTTCTGCAAACCCTTTGGCAATCGGGTGTAGGCTGGGATGAATCTGTTCCCCAGGAGGTCCACACGAAGTGGTTGCAGTTTAGGTTACAACTTTCAAACATTGATAAATTGCGAATACCGCGGTGTGTCAAGCAACGAGCAGAGGCACGGTTTATACAAATTCATGGGTTTTGTGACGCGAGCGAACGAGCCTATGGCGCTTGCGTTTACGTTCGCACTCAATTGGGTCCAGAAAGCTATGCTTCTCATCTCCTTTGCTCGAAATCCCGTGTAGCTCCTGTCAAGGCTATTTCTCTCCCTCGTCTTGAATTGGCCGCGGCATTGTTGTTGTCACAATTGATGGATAAGGTCAAGTCAGCTATCGACACGATAGGCATGAGTATACGGCTGTGGTCCGATTCAACCATAACGCTTAATTGGATAAACTCCCATTCCCGTAAATGGTCAACATTTGTCGCTAACCGAGTGGGAGAGATTCAAAGATTGACGGAAACTTCCAATTGGCGACATGTCAAGTCATCTAATAATCCTGCGGATGTTTTGTCCAGAGGGTTGTTCCCAAGTGAGTTAGTAGATTGCGAATTGTGGTGGCATGGCCCTTCTTATTTGAGGCTACCTGAGTGCGATTGGCCTGGTAGCGAATTTGAGGTTCTTACTGAGGACCTTCCTGAGCAGAAAGTAGCTTGTATGGCTGCTTCTTCTTTCGACTACGGCACTTTGAACGACTTGATTGACAGGTCTTCTAACCTAAATAAAACGTGCAGGATCGTAGCGTACTGTCGTAGGTTTTTTACGCCCAACCAGGCCAAGGCATCTACGGTAAGGGTGTCTCCGCAGGAAGTATCGCTCTCATTAAATTTCTTATGCAGAATGATTCAAAGGCAGAGTTTTCCCGAAGAATATGCTTCGTTAAGCAGGCGGGAGAATGTTGATAATTCTAGTAAGTTAAAGACTTTAGCTCCGTTTATGGATGGCGATAATTTGATCAGAGTCGGGGGCAGGTTGAATAATTCGGAACTAGGTTATGAAGCCTGTCATCAAATAGTACTTCCGCGGAATCATAGATTAACCAAACAAATAATAGAACACGAACATTTACGCAACCTTCACGCCGGTTTGCAGGCTACCATGGCGTCCGTTAGACAGCGGTTTTGGCCACTAGCATTAAGGTCAACTGCGCGAAAGATTATCAACAGTTGTATCATTTGTTTCAAGTCGCGCCCTGTCTTTTCCGAGGCTCCCATGGGCACTTTACCGGCATCTAGAGTCACAATTTCTCGCCCTTTTTCTCATTGCGGAGTAGATTATGCCGGACCAGTGACCTTGCGAGAAGGGAGTCGACGTAATTCGCGAAATCGTAAGGCTTACATAGCCGTTTTCGTTTGCTTTGCGACGAAGGCAGTGCATTTAGAAATAGTCAGCGATCTTACTACCGACGCATTTATTGCTGCGCTAAAAAGGCTTATTTCGCGAAGAGGAAAGCCTGACCAAATGTATTCCGACAATGCGACGACATTCGTTGGAGCTCAGAGGCAATTAAAAGAGTTTTACGACTTTTGGCGAATTGATGAGACCCAAGCGGCGATAAGGCATTTCTTACGCGGTCATGAAACCACCTGGAATTTTATACCTCCTAATGCTTCGCATTTTGGGGGCCTTTGGGAGGCAGCGGTTAAATCCGTGAAATACCACCTCGTACGAATAGTAGGTGGGCAGAATTTAACTTTCGAAGAGATGGTAACGATTTTGTGCGAAATTGAAGCCGTATTGAACTCGCGACCTCTGACGCCGCTGAGCTCCGACCCTAATGATATGGCTTACTTAAGTCCCGGGCATTTTCTGGTTGGCGCGCCGTTGAATAGTTTTCCCGTGTCCGATTTAAGTGATGTAAACGTAAATCGACTCACACGATGGCAGATGCTTCAGCAAATGCTTCAGCATTTTTGGACGAGATGGCGCAACGAATATTTAAACTCCCTTCAGGAGCGTCACAAATGGCAACGGGCTAAGGGCCAGCAATTAGAGCCAGGACAGTTGGTAATAATAAAGCAGCAAGGCCTGGCACCATTGCAATGGTTAACCGGCCGAATAGAGCGAGTGCATCTGGGAGCGGACGGTGTGGCTCGTTCAGCCACTGTTAAAACGACCAAAGGGTCTTACGACAGGCCATTGACCAAATTAGCGGTACTCCCGCTCTAACTCGCGCGTTTTTATTAGGATTTAAGAATGATTGTTTATCTCATTGTTTAGATGCGGAATTGAAATTCGTTCGAATATGTGAAATTAGTCTTAAGTTTATAATTGGTTTTAAGTCAACCTACGTTCGCGTTCTTATGTTTTATCCAGCTTAGTTTTAAAGAGGATCTTTTAATTGCTCGAATTACCCGCCCATTGCTTGGTTATCGGCTAATGCTCTAGGCTTGTTAGAGCTCATTCTAATAATATTTTTAGTTTATATCCTTTCTTAATTTCAAGTACAATTATTGAAGGGGAACCCTTCAAGGCGGGCGGCTTTGTTAGGACTTAGCGTATACATGTTCTTCACTTCGACTGCGCTTGCGCTGTAGCGTCACTCGATCTCTCGCGATCGTGCGCCTTCGGCGTTTTTCGTTGGTGCTCGGGAGTCTCGAGCGAGTTCTCGCTAGAAGCTCGCTGCGTGCACACGTACAGGCACGCACAACAGTTTTCCATCCGGCGTTAAGATAAGAGTGAGGCAGTCAGTTGCCTTTAACGAGATTATTGTGATCGAGAGCAGTGGCGTCGTGGCAAATAAAGTGTCTTTTAATAAAACTAAAGGAAAGATTTCCTGACCGTCCCATCCTCCGAAATTCGAGTGATACGACGGGAGAAGTCCAGACATAATCGCACATGCGATTGCATATGAGGCTTCAAGATACGCAACAACGTAAATATATAAATATTATGATTAAATTTGTTTCTGTGTATGTGACATAAAGAAAGTTCGTAATTGCAATTAAGGGAACATTTACAATTTGCATTGTGCATTTTTATATATATTGTAAAAATTTTTTGGATATTTATTTGTTTTGCTTGTATCAATTACTTTTTATCTTATTATTTTATACATAAAAATATTAATACATACAAAGTTGGAGAACAAATAACGCGAAATTTGTAATTTCTAGTGCTGTAAAAAATGTGTTGTACGTGTTATATTTTTCTTTTAAAAAGTATCTGAAATTTTTATTTGAATTTTTTTTTATATTAAGAGACTATTGAAATATTTATAGTGATATATTAAAATAGTTTATCCTGTATATATATTTGTTGTACTAAATGATAAACAGAATAAAGATCAAAGCAGTTTTTAATACTCAAATTATCGGTATGCAGTATTCTTTAATTAAAAATAGTATAGTTGAAATAGCGGTCATTTTGGCTTTGCTTCGAACCATTTTCAGCAAGACAGTGTAACTTAAAAAAATTCACGTTCTCAGACAGTAAGAGATGAGCACTTCCAGATTGATAGATTTTTTGTTATGTCTGATTATATTGATCAGTGACAGATTATATTGACCAAGTTTGATTTAAGTTTTTTTATTAAGCATTCAAAAAAAATCTTAAAAAAAATAAAAAAAGGAACAGTTTCGTGTTTGGAGAATAGTCATTGAATTTTATACACGATAAATTCTGATTTTTCCTAGATTATTTTAATTTATTTGTGTTTTAACTATTTTACAAAAAAGTCATGTGTTCCAACATTGATGTCAGTGAGTTCTAAAAGAATATACTGTTTATCATTATTTAAAAGTCTGTTAGCTATTAATAGTAAATTATACAACAATTGCTAAGGATTGATTGCCGTATTATTTATGATGACCTCCAGACTATTCCTAAATGTCTCCTGTTGTTATAATGACCATAACATAAACTAAAAAAATAATAATTTAGTTTATTGATAAATATAATAATTGAATAAATCTTCTGTTAAAGAAGTAAGAACTTGTATCAATATTGTAGCAATTGTTTAGTTTTATGCGCCTTCCGAGTCTTCCTTCGACTGATTCAATACTGACCCTGTTCAGATACTATATCGATCGTTTTATTAATCATATATGAAACATTTTCTCAGTGTATATACGATGGTTTATCGATTTGATCCTCATAAGGAACAGCAAACGCTTTGGTGGGGACTAACTGCAAAGCTTTACATTTGATCGAAAACACGAATTTTGATGATAACACGCTACGAAGTCGTTCGAGCCAAAAAAGAGGTCTGAGTAGGGGAGAAACAGGGGTGGAAACATCAATCGAACATTTGGGTGGCTACTCTCCGTGGAACGCTATACAAGTGAATTATTGATAAAATTGTATATTTGTAGTATTATTAGAAATATTGTATATAATAATAATATTTAGGAATTATATTAATGATCAAATCTGCTGAATTTTAGTGATCTCGGTTTTTTATATTACATGCAATTGTTATAAAATTTATAAATAAATTAAACGTGTTACATACAGATCATTGTACAAAAAGCAAATTTTAATTAATAATTAAATCGTAATAATTAATTTTTTTTATTAATTTCATAAATTAATGTTTTAATATATAATTAATTATATTACTATAGATGACAATTAGAACATTGAATCAAAATTAAAATCTTATTGCGGGTGACACTATAAATTATACCACTTGGTTTTTCTATACGCGAAATTCATTCTCACTTGAAAAGTGCTACTTCGTCACTGGAGCAGAGTGTGGGAGACGATGCGCGACCCGAAGCGCAGGGTAGCTCGGGATAATCGCTGAGGCAGGCGCACCGCTGGCTTGCGTCCAAGTAGTAGTGCCTCTGTCGGCACCAACGAACAGTATAGTGGCAGAGACTGTACCATCACCTCCACTATTATCAAAAGCAATCGACAGCAGTAGGTAGTAGTAGAAATACGTTGGTTGAACAATTCCGGAGTTTCTCGGTTGCACGGCTTCTCGTCTTTTGTCGTCTACCTGATAATTGTGCGATATTATTAACGACGACGCGATTTTATTTCTGTTAGCCAACTGAAAGTTGGTTGTTTATTGTGTTTTATATAGATTTCCCTCGTTCTCTTGCTGAACGTTTCCTGCGTTTAAGCGTTCGAAATGATACGAGATATCCAAGAGGTAACAACGTCGTGCACCCTTGCATTCGTACCCTAACGCGCGCGATTGTGCCATAGCGCTGAATCGATAAGCGCGCAGGGTGTCGATTGCAGCGCTTGGTGGAAAAAGTGTTGGTTAGTGCTAGTGCTATCATCGTTATTATCATTATTATTTTCATTATCGTTGTTGTCATTGCTGTCATTGTTGTCACCGTCGTCACCGTCGTCACCGTCGTCACCGTCGTCACCGTCGTCACCGTCGTCACCCTCGTAACCATCGTAACCATCGTAACCGTCGTACCGTCATCGTCGTCATCATTGTCGTCATCGTCGTTGTCGTCGTCGTCATCGTCATCGTTATCGTTGTCGATTTTGTCGTCGTCGTCGTCATCGTCATTGTCATTGTCATCATCATTGTCGTCATTGTCGTTATCATCATTGTCGACGTAGTCATTGTTGTCGTCATCATCGTCGTCGCTGTCGTCGTCGCTGTCATCGTCGTCATCGTTGTCATTGTCGCCATTATCATTATTATCGTCATCGTTGTCACGCTGTTATTGCCATCGTTGTAGTCATCATTATAGTCTTCGTCATCATTGTCATTATTTGTTATTGTTATCGTCATTATCATTTTCATTGTGTTGTCATCTTCGTTGTTATCATCACTGTCATTCACTTTTGTTCATTATCGTTATTATCGCAGACATCGTCACCTTGCCCAGGCTGCGTGACAAGATGCAACACTCCAATGCAATGCGCGACGACACGTCATTTCTTCGACCAGACGGCGGTTAAACTTGAAGCTGAAGGAAGAGAAAGGTGAGTAATGTGGAGATACGTTCGGAGACCACCGCTTTAAATACTATTAGCCTGCTTTGCGCATACATACATTGTATGTTTTTTGTCTTTTATTAATTTTTGTATAGTAATTACGATATAGTATTCACAGCCAATATTATCATTGTTATTGTCAAGAATATTCCTTAATCTCGAGATTCAGATAATTTGAGACTACACCCTCGTATGTTGTCCGGATTCTCAGTCGATTATCTTTTATTATTTTATCATTCCATTTACGTGGATCTATCAGGATACATGTAATGCCTTCTCAAAATTTAGCCATAAAGATTCAGTTTTATTTAGTTCAGCGATTTTTTCTGTGTTTTTTTTTTTTTTTTTTTTTTTTAATTATAATTTAAGCTATAACGTAGATGGAATTGTTTAATTAACCCTCAGTCCCTGTCAATGGGTCATTTGTGTTCGGCCAAAATCTATTACTTGTAATATCTTGAAACTCAACAGAGGTGGCACCATTTGTAGTAGCTGAAAAAAAAACTTCAAGTGAAGAGCTACTTCATGGAAAAAACTTGGTTAGATTTCGTTAGTACAGCCGCGAGTACTGGAGATTACAAATCTCGAACGGACACGAATAACCCACGCACAGGGGCTACGTGTGACAAACGCAGGGTCTCAAAACTTGTTATTTTCGCGCAAAAATTGTTTTTGTGGGTTTACAAAAAAATAACATCAAAAGAAGTTAGACAAGTGTTAAAATTAAATATATAAGACAATTAAGATCTATATGTGAGGAACATTGCTTATGTGTATGCCGGGATTGTTATTAATCATAAAATATAAAAATACAAACTTTTATCATACTTTCACTGTTCTTTTATAATATTTTCTATAAATACGCAGTTTAAAACAAACATCACATGATTATCTTATTTTTATTCCCTTTTTTTCATAAATCTAACATCAAAAATATGCATTTTTTAATTGTAAAAAAATACTATTTTTTAATAATGCAAGATCGACGTAATTTTTTTCTTAAAAATTAACTTTTCAGCTTCTATTTAAAAAAAATTTATTCTACGTCAATTTCAACCAGAGATAAGATTTTTTAAAATTTTTACGTCTTTTTAGCGACTTTTCCGAGTTTATTTGTTTAAACAGTTATTTAAAAAATTTTTTTATCGTTCTAAAGTATTGTTTCGTATTCTATAAGGTTCAAAGATACTCTATGAATTTTTTCAGATTTTTAAACATTTATAGTTATTTAATAAGCTCAGGACACGGACGACCTATGGACAGGAGTTACGTTGGTCGAAAACAAGGGCAGAGGCTGAGGGTTAAGATTAAATATAAGCTTTTTCTCTCATTGTTGTAGAAAAAGAATAGTTTGGAAGTTATCCAAAAAGATATCTATCTCACACACACACACACACACACACACACACACACACACACACACACACACACACACACACACACACACACACACACACACACACACACACACACACACACACACACTCTCTCTCTCTCTCTCTCTCTCTCTTTCTCTCTCTCTCTCTCTCTCTCTCTTTTTTTCTCTCTCTTAATTTATAAATTTATATAGTAAAAAATTGTTTTCTTATTGTTAGCGAAAATGGCGAGAGAGATTAATATTTACAGTAATTTTCGAACTTTTAGTATTGTATATTTTTGGTGACTATAAAGCTCTTTTACCCTTTCAAATTAGAATTTTATTAATTTTTATTTAAAATTAGCTAATAAATATAATTTTGTAATTTATTTGATTATTAGTTTAATTTTGCGAAAAGTTCTTTTTCATTCGTTTACACCACGAAAATTATTATTTTGATATTTTAAGAATAATCACACATATCTAAATTAACCACAGATCGTTAAAAAATAATGGGTGGAAAATGGAACATTCTGTTGTGTGCGTAACATGCGTGTGAATAGGATACAAAAAATAAATAGATTTCGAGTTTTTTTTTGTAAGAAAACTAGATAAAATTTTATTTTAAAAGATATTTTTAAAAACTCTTATCATAAAGCAGTTTTTAAACAGTAAATTTGTTTTCCATGCCGCGAAAATCGATTGTTTAAAAAGTTTGTATCAAAATTATTCTTTTGTGATTAAAAATTATAATAGTAATGATTAATAGTAATGATTGAAAATTGGATTTATGCATGCACAGAACAAGAAAAAATATAATTGTGAGAGAAAAAAATATCAAAATTAAAAAATCTTTACAGCAGGAATTAAAATATAGATATATCAATGCAAATTGAATTTGCATCAGAATGAAAAAAGTTATATAGTGGATTTGTTATAAAGCTCTTATACATTGTTTAGTTATTTGAGAGAAGAAGAAATAACATAGTCTTGGAATAAATCTTGAGTTCTCGTTGGAAAATGCTTTACCTCATATCATATATATAAACGGACATGTATATGTATAAACGGGACCCTGTCTATTGTTTTTTATTATCATCAGTTATCACTATTGACATTTGAATTTACTATAATTAATCCGGTTAAATTTGTTCCCGTTTATCAATACTTATGAAGCAAACGTATCTTTCTCGATTGGCGGCATTCTTTGAATAAAGACTATTGTAAAAGCAGTATATTTAGTATTTCGTTCTTTCGTAATAAGATTTCGCTAGTGAATCATCTATGCAGCTACCAACTACCGTTACATTTGATTTGATGCCAAACAGTTGAATCAGCGACCTATATAACGATGCAATTGTGATACAACATTGTTGCATTTGCCGCTATATAGCTTTAAAGAGCTGATAGCTCTTTACGTTTCTTGCTAATTTAAGTTATAAGGAGTAAGGACATAAGATAAGGAAATTCAGGATTTTCAAAATATTTAGAGATTATTTTTGAAATATTTGAAAGTATATTATAAAAATGTTGTGGAATGTATTTTTGCTGTCAGAAAATTTTTTTAAATATTTTTACATTATTTTCTACTTAATCCTTTAACAGCCAGTGGAACACAAACGTCCCACTTTCAGCTACACACCCTGTCAAAAAGTGCCAAAATCATGAAAAAATGAAAAATGAGCACAAAGTTTAGGTAGAATTTTTTTATTTACCTTCAGTTTATGTATACGTTTTGAAATAAAATCAAAATTATGTACAAAAAAGAGCTGCAAGAAAAATTACCCTTAACAGTGATAATACGCCAAACAAAGACTCTTTATGTTTAGAATAGCGTTTAAAATAGTTATTCTATTATTTTTTCAAAGGGGTGGTTTGGCTAACCTTCAACGGGATAGCTTGATTGGGTGGTTTCCATGTCCTAGTAAAATTTTTCTCATTTGAGAATGATATAAGCCAGATTTTTTACTTGTAACGTTTCTGAACTAAGTACGGGGATGTTTTCTTCAATGTAAGGGTAGTTTAGAGGATAGGAAAATTGTGAAAAAATTTTTTTAACATATTTGATACTTGCTAACGTTAATCCATCTTTAGTCGAGTATGTTAAACTCTTGCAAAAAAATCAACCGTTAAGGGGTTAAGTAATATTCCTGATATATTGAAGATATTCTCTAAAAAAATATTCACATTTTTTTCAAAAAACGTTTTTAAAATATATATCAAGGATGCTGTTATTCTCTGGAAGTATTAATCGTTGAACATGTTTATTTTACATTATTACGATATATACCTTTAAAGAAAGATAAAAAGAGAGCGCCAAGTGCCCACGCCTGCCAAAATAACTATGTACGAAACAATGTTGTTTTAATCTATTTTTGTTATAAAAGTAGTGATATCAGACGCCGCGCCAACTGAGCCTGAGTTTATATTACATCATAAAACTTCATTCTTTTATTATATGTAATAGTGTTAGAGACGCGAAGTAACTACTATCGAGCCGGTGGCGCGATATATATCGACGCGTATTCTTGGGCTGTTGACGCCTGTAACCTTGTCACATAGTTAGTCTCGAGTGAGTCGCCGCGCGAGATACATACAGTTCGAGCGTCGCAAGTAATCGAATATACTTTTGTAATCTAATTGGAATAAACTGTTATTAGTTGCATATGTAAAATCCCACTGCGTCAGTTATATTTCCCTATCAAATAGAATAATAAAATATTTAAAGTACAAGAATTTGGTATTGTGCGTGAAAAATTGTGTTTATCATGACATTTAATTCTTTCATTATTATGCTTAGGTACTAGAACAACAGATTTCGCTTAAAAAAACTTAGGATTAGTCAATAAATAAATATATATATATATATAATATATATACATATATACATATATATATATATACATATACATATATATATTTATGCAAACATTTCAAGCGCATGTGTGAGGTTTGTGTGATGAAAGAGCGAACTTGATTAAAATGTGAATAGATATATGTGCGAAGTAGATTCAAGATAGTTTAGGTACATACATAGAGAGACAACTTTCTTTCCCTACAGGAAACATTTGCATGCGTATTTGTTTAGCAACGTCAAGTTTTTTTTTGGATGAAATATTTTATTATTTTAATAAGCATAGTAATGAAAAAATTAAACGTCACGATAAATATAATTTTTCATGCTTAATAGCAAATTTTTTAAAAATTTTATTATTTTGTTAGGTATGATATAAGAAAATTTTACGATGTGTATAAACTCATGACTTAATAGCTACTTTTATTGCAAATATAGATTAAAATAACATTGTTTTGCACAATTATTTTGACGAGTATAGACACGAGTGTACAAACTTTGGCGCTTTTACCTTTTTTTAAAAAAGGTATTTTTTATGATATAACACACATCATTTTATAACATCAAGTGCCTTATAAGTAACATATTGATTTTATGTGATATAATATAAGACATATAACTATAAACAACTAACAATATACAGATTCGTAAGTTATTTAATATGATGTAATGTAATTGGATTGATAAGATTGTGTTGGAGTCATATTGCGACGGGTCGGGGTGTATTAAGATATTTGATAGAGTGAGGGGTGTCGGTTGAAGAAGTGGAGATAAGTGATAATGCGTGTGAGTATAAGAGTGTGTTGGGCTACACTGGGACATGTCAGAGTATAGAGTATATATTGGGTATAGAGTATATTGAGGTGCTTTAGGGTGAGGGTGGTTTGTGATGTGTTTGGGTAAGGATGTGTTGGACTATATTGGGTCAAGGGACGTGTTAAGGTGTATTGAGGTATTTTAAGGTGGGAGTGAGAGTGAGTAGTGATGATGATGATGCGTGCGCGCGCGCGTGTGTGTGTGTGTGTGTGTGTGTGTGTGTGTGTGTTGGGGTTGGATAAGAATGTGTGTTAGGCTGCGTTGAGACGTGTCGGAGTATATTGAAGTCAGGTGAATGATGTAGATATTAAAGATAAGTAAAGGTGTGACGGATGCTTGGGGGTGTGTGTGTAGGTTTACATGAGTATTGAAATGTCGATTTATAACTGAGACGACCACGACGACAACAACATCGATGATGATGACGTTTCTTAAATCTAAATTACTCGATTTTAATATATTCTATACAGGGTGTTTCCTAAGTAAGTACACAACTTGAAGAGGATATTCCTTGGTTTAAGAAGAAAAGATCCTATAAACATGTGCCCTAAACTGCTTTGTTTTCAAAATAGTCCAAAATTTTTAGATGCGCCCCTGATGCATCTAAAAATATTTCATCGGTACTGGAATATGATTCTTAATACCATATGTACGCACACCAAATTTGAATAAAACTCGGAATAAAATATCTCTGAGCGTTTTCCAGATTTTCGAAATTTTCATATTCTTTCTCTTAAAATAAGTCGTTTTATTTTCGACCCAATTGGCCAATTGAAACAAGATTGCACGACGTTTCGACCGAATTCCGGTCTTTATCAAATGCTTTAATTTAAGTTACACCGATCCGCATAACAAACTTAATTGCATCGTTGACGTGGTGTCCTGACAACGTCAAGACAAACGCAAAACTAAACAAAAGAGAAAATAATACATTTAACAATAGAAAAACTATACAAAATCGTTACAATATCGCGCTGGTCAAAAACAATAAAATTAATTAACACTGTAAAAATTAGTTAAAAGCTTACAATTCTTATGCGTTCCAAAACAAACGGTTAAATCAAAACGTCACCAGCCATATCGAGGCACAACGTCCGAACAGTAAGACAGTCAAAGTCGAAATAAAGTTGTCAAACGTAATCCGCGGATAGCAAACGGCGCTCTGGTGGAAAAACGAGCAGAACCGAATATACAGGGCCGACTAAGTAATACCAATGACACGGTTATAAATAGATGACACCACGTCAACGATGCAATTAAGTTTGTTATGCGGATCGGTGTAACTTAAATTAAAGCACTTGATAAGGACCGGAATTCGGTCGAAACGTCGTGCAATCTTGTTTTAATTGGCCAGTTGGATCGAAAATAAAACGACTTATTTTAAATTATTTGCTGGCGACGGAAATTGTTTTGTTTATTCTTTCTCTTAACTTTGACACCCTGTATTTTGAAAACGAAGCAGTTTAGGACACATGTTTATAGGATCTTTTCTTCTTAAAATAAGCCAAGAAATATCCCCTTTAAGTTTGTGTACTTATTTAGGAAACACTCTGTATATTATATTAAAAAATCTCTTAATATTCGATATAGAAAAAAATTAAGACATTTTTATTACATAATATGTTAACCATCGATTGAGTCTATTAAAAATTTCATCCGCTTAACCGATTTAGATATGACCATCGTGTTTTTACTCAGCTCGATGGTTCAGGTATATAATAGACACTTTCTATCCCGTTACTCATGTCGCGGATACGTACACTTGGCGCGAGACACTGCTGTGTCTCTTTATAATACTACGCAAAATGAAAAAAATAAATTAAGAAATTAACAATCAATAACTAAAGCATTATCGAATAAAAGGGATGAAACAAACATCAAAAAAACACTACATAGAGAAAGGTCTTCTAAAATGAGTAAATAATTTGCCATGTTAGTAAATGTTTTATTTCTTACAAGTTTGTTAAAATTTTAATTACAAATTAATTAAAGTATACTATCTAGATGTGAATATAATGAACATTTAGAAAATTGACCATTAAGAAACTAAAATAATTCTAGTTTAAATTGGCATTATAAATACGTGTTGCGTGTTTCAAGTTATCAAGCTAAGATTAATATCAGATTTCTAATTTTAGCTCATATATATATATATATAATTATTGTAAAAGACAGCTAAGTTAAAATAGAAGACTGAAATAAGTATTTTCTTAAAACATTTATTATAAAACTGACAGTTCAGTTTTGACAAAATAACTATGAAAATGAAAAACAACTATAAAACTAAACCTATATGATATGGCTCAATAATGAATAACTTAATAGGTTATAGGAATATAACAAAAAAATATAGTAGGTATTTTTCCATACCGTATAATATTTTGGTTTAAAAAGATAGACAGTACTTTTTTATTGAAAAAGCATATTTTGGTAATTATTTAGTACAGTCGCCGCCAATGATTCGTTTCCTCGGATAAGGGGGGAACATAAGAATACCTCAGGAAAGGAATCATTGGCGGCGACTGTACAGCCCGTATAGGGGAACCAGCCCCAATGAGCTTGAGCTTGAGCTTGACATATGTTGTCAAGGACATGATCTCAAATAACTTTTCCTTATAACTTAGCCGTCGTTCATTCTTCATTAAAAAGTGTTGAGTAGCGCTTTCCCTGGCGGAAATATTTATACAAAATTTAAAAAAAAATAAAAATGTACTACAAAAAACTATAAAATATAATTGCCAGAATCTATTAAATTTTACATGAATTTAAGAAGTACTACAAAATCCTACATGAAAATGCTAGAATTGGAACACTTCTGTAAATTTTTGTATTTTTTTAGTGCATCTTGATCTATAAATTTTTCGGTAAAACTACGCCAAACTACAACTAATACTGATATTCTACACATTTCTATATCTATTTGAGTACAGTAGAATACAAGAAAATACTAAAATTAAAACACTCTAATGAGGAAATTCACCCGACATAAAAAAAAATTATATTTATTTTGAAATTTTATTACTACTTTTTAACTAAATTTGTTTCTTAAGATGCAACCTATGATTATAAATATTTTCTCGTACTTGAAAAACCAAGTGAAAAACACACTTACTTTGATGGGATTCGAACTCGAGACCTCGGGACCTCTGGATCGTGAGACAACCGTCTTACGTGGTAAACTACTTCTTAATTTGATGTAAGTGTTATATATAGTCTACATGTGTCATAACCAGCGCAAATATATAATTTTTCAAAAATTCTTAAGAAACAAATTTAGTTTAAAAAAAGTAATAAAATTTTGAATTGGATATACGAATATAATTTTTTCTTAATGTCGGGTGAATTATTATTATATTACAAAATAGACCTATTGGGCCAACGTCGCGCCGCGCGATTACAAAAAAAAAAAAACTTCTTTATTCTAACTTATCTGTAAAATAAAAAGCAAGTCATTATAAAAAAAAAAACCTTACCCAGCACCACATACACACATGTTTAAAACCGCATAACCCGGGAAAAAATCTCTTATTTATTCATATTAGTTTATATTAGTTCATATTAGTAGATACATGATTATATATGATCATATAAGAAATGGAAAATATAATCTTAAACAATATTATATGGCCATATATAAGCATATATGATTATATACTCGGGAAAAAATACCTCTTATTTGTTCATATTAGTAAATATATAATTATATATGGTCATATAAGAAATGGAAATATAATCTTAAACAAATATTATATGGCTAAATCTCTTTAAATATAACTTTATATAGTCATATATGGTTTTATATACTAGTATATTATCATGTGTGATCATGTGAAAGTATATTTATAAGGTTAAAGATAATCATATATGAATATACTCACGTCATATACTCTATAATGGATCTATCCATATAAATTTGTATAACTGTTATAAATATTTTTCTAATAGTATATTATTTTACTTGACAATATCAAATTAATATAAAATATATTATTTTAGTTTCAGTTTACACAATTGCGTTTTAAGTCCAACAAAGTCCATATTGGCACGCAGTGCCAATTTAAAAAACTGAAATATGTATTTAATAATAATTGATATTGTGAAATATTATTAAGCATCAAGATCCGCTTCGACCAAAAACGGCACTTCTCATCGCTTATATATTATTTTAAGTTTTCTTTTTTTTCTAATTTTGCATAAGATACTTAATTTTTTTAATTGACATATTAAGGCTCCTGGTCCCTGAGCCGAGAACTCTGCGTTGACGGTGGCGACGCCACTCTCTCCTCTCACTCTCTCCAATGGAGAATTCTGTCTTGTGACATGTTGACAACCTATTTTGTTGTGCGTGCTATTTCTTTATTATTTGCTCTGTGCTTGTGCTCTAACGTTTAACGTATTCGTGAAAGTCGTAAAATTGGCCGAAAAGTAAGATTTGCATGTGGAAGGAACGTTTTCACCTCCTTTCGATAGTCGTTAAACGGCTGTTTTTCCCGTATGTTTAGGCTTTGTTTTATGGCTGTTTGTTTATTGTCGAGAGAAAAGGGTAGTTTTCGGCCAATTTTGGAAGTGTTCTGAAACGATCTATAGTGATGTTTTATTGAAATGTCTTTTTATTTGAAAATGGCATGCACAACAAAATTGGGTGTTTTCCTCGCCTCGATAGTAAGAATCCAATATGGCCGCGGTGACTACCCAGGAGCCTTAATTTTTACTTTCCATGGAAAGGTTGAAGGTTTGGTTGAAGGTCTGTTAATTTCCATGTAAAATTGTAGTATCTTATAAACATGTAAAAAAAGCAAATTGTTCGCGAAATCGCTGATTTTTCCTGGCGATAGAAGCGGGATGAGAAGGACGCGTGGAAGGTGTTAACGAATTATTCACTTTATTTATGTGTCAACTCAGACCACAGACCACTCTGAGCCGTCTTTAATGCGTCGAAAAATATACAATCTGACCTGAGAAACGATGAGCGGTGTATAAATGAGAAGTCTTTAGATTGTCCGTGAATGCGCGGGACAATTATATTAATTGCCCTCCTCGTGATGATTAGCCCGTGAGCCGGTGAGACACGTGGCGGTCGGCACTCGCGCACGTGTGAGCCTGAGTCGTCGTGTTGATGTACCAGAGCTGGCTGAGCGGTCTCTTTCATACGTTAGCTAGTCTCTCAGCAGCTTCAATTACTGCGATGGGCACTTCAATTCGAGTATTCCTCGAGAAAAGCACAGAGCACACGTCGTACGTCTGATCACAGCGCGGCCATTTTTACGACTCCGTGTGTCGCGAGGAAGAAGGTGGCGATGAGCGCGCCCGTGCTTGCGCAAGTTGCCGCGTAGATCCAGCCTGTCGATATCCGATCGATGCTGCCATCTGATCGGACGGCGCAACGTGAACGGAATCTCGAACATTCCGCCCGCCATCAGCAACCTTGTTGATGATTCCTTACTCTTGATCCTTTATCCTGTTGAAATGGGTAATATGGCAAGCTTGGCAATTGGCCGGGTGAGTGTCGTGGTGGCCGTCTTGAGGGTAACCACCCTGGTGAGTCCATCCTTGCTGGGGTGCAAAGCTGTTACTCTGGCGAGTGGCCATTTGCACGGTGGAGAGCGTTCGTCGGTGAGCAGCACGATGGAACCCACCGTGATGTTGTTGTTAGGATGATGCCACTTGGATATCGCCTGCTGGCGTTGCAGATAATGAGCCGACCATTGTGCCCAAAAATGTTGAACACGCTGCTGGATGAGCTGCCACCGAGATAGTCGCGAGGTGGCCAGGTCACTTAGAGATGGCTCGGGTATGGTAGTGAGTGGACCTCCAATGAGAAAGTGACCTGGTGTGAGCGCTGAGACGTCTTCAGGGTCGTCACTCAACGGTTCTAAAGGGCGCGAGTTGAGAATGGCTTCGATTTGCGTAAGCAACGTTGTAAGTTTTTCCGTCGTGAGTAGAGTCTCCCCGATAGTCCGTCTCAGATGAAACTTCACGGATTTTACCACCGCCTCCCACTTGCCCCCCATGTGTGGAGCGCCTGGTGGGTTGAACTCCTATCTTGTGCCATCAAGTTGCAAAACTTTAGCAATCCGTTGATGTTCTTGAGAGCCCTAGATGAACATTTTCTTGAGCGCGGCGTCTGCTCCAATGAAGGTTGTCCCGCAGTCCGAATACATGATCTGAGCAATTCCCCTTCTCGTTGAAAATCTTCGGAAGGCTGCTATGAATCGTTCTGATGAGTAGTCACTGACTACTTCGAGGTGAATTGCGGAGGTGGAGAAGCAGACGAACACAGATCCATCCCTTGTATGTTTTCGCACCTCGTCCCTTCCAAATCTTGATGGTGAGTGGTCCGGCATAGTCGACTCCTGTATGAGCAAACGGACGTGACGGCGTAACCCGAGAGAGAGGTAGTTGGCCCGTCAGTTGATGAGCACGGATCCCTCTCTGCCAAGCACACACGACACACCGATAAGATATGAGACTTCACCGGAGCCCGTCCGCCGATGATCCAGTATTGTTGCCTGACATGGGCCAATGTCAGCTGAGTTCCTCCATGCAGGGTGCGCAGGTGGGCGTGAGCGATGAGTAAGGTTGAGAACCGTGAGTGGCGAGGTAAAATCGCTTGATGTTTGTGGTTTTGATCTAATGATGATTGATTGAGGCGGCCGCCAACTCGGATGATTCCGTGAGCATCTATGTACGCAGTCAATCGACTGAATGCGTGAGCAGTTGGCAATCTCGAGTTGGCATCTCGTGAGCATCTTGATCTCGTGCGAGAAGTATGCCGCTTGAGTAGCCTTGATCCAGAATAGTCTGGCCTTCTCCAAAGCAGAGTGCGAGTCCAACGACTTGTCTCGGAATTTTCTCAAGAGAGCGATAAACCTGAAACAGAGAGCTGTTATTTTCAATAATTTATTGAGGGTTGAGTACTTGTATATGAGGTCTCAATGATAGTTCGGCTGAGATGCAGCTGCATATAGAGCAATGCCAGGACGAGCCTCATGACCGCTCAACTCGTCCGGAAGCGCGGGTTGAGATGGCCATGCTTCAGGTGTGAAAATCCACGGTGGTCCCGTCCACCATAATAAGTGGCTTTGAAGTTGAGCAGTAGTTAGACCTCGTGATGCGCAGTCGGCTGGGTTGGATGTGCCAGGTACGTATCTCCAGTGAGCGTCTGCAGTGAGATCCTGGATCTGAGCAACTCGGTTTCTTACAAAATCCTTCCAGCGCGATGCATGAGATTTGATCCACGTGAGTATCACAACAGAGTCCGTCCACAGGTGAGTTGCTGTAACGTTCAACTTCAAGGTGGCTTGAACGTATTGCATGAGTCTTGAGAGCAGCAATGCTGCGGTGAGTTCAAGTCTCGGGATGGTGAGCCGTTTGAGCGGTGCTACCTTCGTTTTGGAGCACACCAATGAAATCGTGGCGCCATTAGAGCCGTGGACGGTGATATATACGATTGCAGCCATTGCTAGTTGAGAAGCATCAGAAAAGCCGTGAAATTCCACTGTCGAAGTACTCCATGTGTTGTACCACCGAGGTATTGAGAGCTTGATCAAGCTTGTGAGTTCTTTTCTGATGATGAGCCACCGTGATGAGAGCTGGGATGGCAGTGGTTCATCCCATTGGAGCTTTATGTAACCAAAACTCCTGCAAGAGCATCTTCGCCTTGATCACCCCTGGTGATGCAAAGCCCAGTGGATCGAATATCTGAGCCACTTCAGACAAAACGAGGCGTTTGGTGAGATGATCGGTGTGCGACGAGATCCTTGTTGAGAATGTGAATGTGTCTTCTTGAGGAAGCCATCTTAATCCGAGTATTTTGTTTGCGCAATCGTCAAATGCAATTTGTGAGCCCTGGTCTTTTGCTGCTTGAACCTCCATCAGTGAGCACATCTTGATGAGTCGCGTGCCACCTTGCTTATGGGAAGCCGCCCGCCATGCACAAGTCCGTTGAGCAGTATTGAAGTTTCTATTACCTGCTGAACGGTGTCGGCGCCTCCAAAATGTCGTCAACATCTCGACCTTGAATGATTGGCGGCACTGCGAGGGGAAAACTGTGACCTTCATCCTCCACCAGTTACAGCAGTGTTTGTACTGATAAGAACGGGGCAGCGTTGGTCTCATAGGTGACCGTTGTGAGATAATGTGGCACTTCATTGAGCTGGTCGTCTATCCAGAGAATCCGTTGTATGTCCCAGTCATTTTCATGCACGTTGATTTGCCTGTACATTTTGGTGATGTCAGTGGCAACTAAATGCCGAACTTGTCGAATCCAGAGCAAACCATCGGTGATGTCTAAATGCAGCTTGGCTCCTGTGTGCATGAGATCATTAAGTGAGCGGCCAGATGTAGATGCACTCGAGCCATTAAATACCACACGTAATTTAGTGGTTGCACTGTCTGGTTTGAGCACTCCATGATGTGGCAAGTAATATTGTGTATGCTGACTGGAAGCGGGTGAAGCCTTCTTCATGTGATTGAGCTCTCGATATTCTGTCATAAACTGATGATACAAACGTCGATAGTTGTCATCTCGGGAGAGTCTTCTTAGTAAACTTTGCAAACATCGATGCGCAGTGAGATACGAATCGCTAAGAGTATTAGGTGATAATTTTAATGGAATTCGGACCGTGTATCGCCCTGTTGATCCCGCAAAACAGTGAACTTAAAGTATTCTTTACACCTTTTTTCGTCAGGAGTGAGATCATGATTGGTACTTGCAGGCACTTCTTCTTGTGTCCAAAATTTCGACAATAACTCGTCGAGAGCATCTTCTCTCTCCTGAATTGATGCATGATGCACTGCAGCAGATGCCGGTGATGATATGTCGACAGGTCCGAGAACGAGCCATCCGAAAATTGAGAGCTGCGCGATTGGCATCAATGTATCTCGTTTGATGATGTTGGGCTTGATGATCTGCCCATATGAGACAGCTCCAATGATGATGTCCACTGGCCGTGGTGTGAGAAAATCTGGATCAGCCAAGGTTAACTTGGTGAGATGCGGCCATTCCAGGGGTGCAGCGTTGAATGATGGCAGGATGTTCGCTAACGCCTGCAGAACGTGAGCTTGAATAATGACGTCTGATCTTGAGTGAAGTGAGCGGAGCTTAACCCCTTCGTTGGCAGAGAGAATTCGATAAAAAGTGCCAAAAATGGCAGGAAAATTTTTTATCCTGAAAATTTGTACCCTGGGGTTTTTGAGGGCCCCTGATTACAAATCTGAACTTAAAATTCGAAAATTCAAAATGGCAAATTTCATCCCAATTAAGTAATTTTTTGCATTTTTTATCCGCCATTTTGGATCCGCCATTTTGAATTTGCAAATTTGGATTCAGATTCGTAATCAGCGACCCCAAAAACCCCCGTGTAAGACTTGGATGCCAAATCGAAGCAAGTTATAGGAAAAAAAGGTTGACGCACTTTTGCGTCAATGCCACACAGGGCACGGAAAAATTTGACGCACTTTTGCGTCAATGCCAACGAAGGGGTTAAGCAATGCAACTCCTCGAGTTTGCGTCGCCTTTCCGCCACCAATTCCAGTGATGAGAATGACGGAACGATGACGAGTAATGTTGAGCTGGCGAACGAGAGATTCTGAAACAAAGGTAAGTTCTGAACCTGAATCAATGAGAAGCCATACGCGTTGAGTATGAACAGATGAGCTGATCTGAGCCAGGGCCGTAGCTAGTAATGTCGAGTGTAATGAGCGGGCCAAAGATGAGTGAGCGACGATTGCACCATCTTCCTATTGAGCTGACGCAGCTGAGCTGGTGATCGGCTTCGCTGATGAGTTCGACTGATGAGCCTCATGCAGCATCGTGTTATGTCGGTTGGTGCACTTCTTGCACCCCCGTGAGCCTTTACATGATCGGACGTTGTGGCGGCCGAGGCAGTTGAAACAGAGCCTCCGTGGTATGACTAATTTTTTCGCCCCTTGAAAGATCCCTAAACTTCGTGCACATCACAATGAAGTGAGTGCCGTTGCAACAATCGCACGGGTAAACTGTGGAGCTGTCAGATGCTGCCGTGCGAGCCGGTTGAGCTGCCGCATGCTGAGCTGTCAACGTGCGCTTTGCTGTTGAATGAGCGCCGACGGCTATGAGGCTTCAAGATATGCATGCTCCTTGAGAAACGCCTTGTGCGCCTCTTCGAGATGCATTGAGATTTGGATGACCTCCTCTAACGGCATGTCCTCTGCACAAGCTGGCAGCGTGTCGCTATTATTCCGCACCGTCGCCAGGCGGATCATTTAAGTTTGAACCTTGAGGATGAGCTCCGTGGACAAGCGCACGGGTGAGGCTTGGCGTTCCGATGTGCGAGCCGGTGGTACCTCGAGCAGCGGCGTCGTGGTCTCCGTACTGCTCGTACCCGCCTTTGCGGGTTCCGTCATGTTGAGCCGTCCCTGAGCTGCGCACGATGAAACACTTGAGAAACGTCGAGACACGTGTAAGAACTACTGCACGAGATGGGAACGTTCGAGAAACGCGTGAGAAAAACACTACGCGAAGCGAGAGTCGTTGAAGTCATGTATTGAGCACGTGAAAATGTCTATTTACACTCGCGGGAGCGCGTGAACATGTTTGTGTAACACTTGAGAACGCGCATGAGAATGTCTGTACTTCACTCGCGAAGGCGCGCGATAATA
Source organism: Temnothorax longispinosus (assembly GCF_030848805.1). Taxonomy (NCBI): domain Eukaryota; kingdom Metazoa; phylum Arthropoda; class Insecta; order Hymenoptera; family Formicidae; genus Temnothorax; species Temnothorax longispinosus. The sequence continues at coordinate 12,576,155 of NC_092366.1, read as the reverse complement.
TCCACGTGGCATGTCGTGAAGGGCATGCCCTGTCCACATGATCTGTGTCTGAGATACACTTTAAGTTCCACGCATCCGGCTCGAAGGACCAAATGTTCGCGAAATCGCTGATTTTTCCCGGCGATGGAAGCGGGATGAGAAGGACGCGCGTGGAAGGTGTTAACGAATTATTTACTTTATTTATGTGTAACTCAGACCACAGTCTGAGCCGTCTTTAATGCGTCGAAAAATATACAATCTGACTTGAGAAACGATGAGCGGTGTATAAATGAGAAGTCTTTAGATTGTCCGTGAATGCGCGGGACAATTATATTAATTGCCCTCCTCGTGATGATTAGCCCGTGAGCCGGTGAGACACGTGGCGGTCGGCACTCGCGCACGTGTGAGCCTGAGTTGTCGTGTTGATGTACCAGAGCTGACTGAGCGGTCTCTTTCACACGTTAGCTTAGTCTCTCAGCAGCTTCAATTACTGCGATGGGCACTTCAATTCGAGTATTCCTCGAGAAAAGCACAGAGCACACGTCGTACGTCTGATCACAGCGCGGCCATTTTTACGACTCCGTGTGTCGCGAGGAAGAAGGTGGCGATGAGCGCGCCCGTGCTTGCGCAAGTTGCCGCGTCGATCCGGCCCGTCGATATCCGATCGATGCTGCCATCTGATCGGACGGCGCAACGTGAACGGAATCTCGAACACAAATTTATGTAGATTTTCATGAATTCACGAGTTGTAAAAGGCTTAAGAATTGTATCGTTTTCTGTAGAACCTTGTAGTATTGTATGCAAAATTACAATCATTTACAAATCAGAAATTTATATAGGTAAAAAATTGTACATTTATGTATTTTTCTATTGGTCTTTACAACGGACTATACGAAAATAAAACATAAGTATTTTGACTTCTGCGAATTAAGAAGTTATTAATAATAGATGAATTTTGGAAGATTTGTGTAAAAACTTGTAACATTTAACTAAAAATGACAAATTTTAATTAGCCATATAATTGTAATAAATTTTTTAGCTGTACAAACAAATCGGTATTTGTTAGTATTTGTACGCAGTTGTAGTATTTTATGAGAAACTAAAAACTGAATTAGATTCTAAGTTGCATAGTTTTACGATACGTAAATTGTGGTAGATTTCTATAGTTATTTATAAATAATTGTAGTTTTCTACAAGTAAGCAGATGTTTTAATTTTTTAAGATTTTGTTTGTTCTTAAATTTTTAAAATTGGTTGATCTTTGTACTATTTTTTATAAAATTGTAGTTTTTTATAAAATACTACTTGCAATAATTTCTTGATTTGAGAACATTATAATTTGTGGTACTATTTCGTAGATATTTCTACAAAAAAATAACTATTTCTACAAAAAATTAAATATTTCAACAAAAATGTACATATTTCTAGTTAAATTTTGTAGTTATTCATAGAAATTTTTTCCGCCAAAGAGGAGTAAAGTATAGGTACTAATGAAGAGTGGGAATGTAAAATAATTAGTAATAATTGAAAAAAATGTAAAAATGCATAACCTTATTTTCTAATATAAACAGTTGTATAAGTAATATGTACGAATAGAAATGTTCCCACTCTTCAGAAGACGTGCACAAACAATAACGTACCTTTGAAATTGAGATTGAAAGCCTGGAATAAAAATGAGAGCTTCGAAGAAATTATAACCTATAACCATGTCTATCCTTGTCTATCATCATTGTTTATACAAAGACAAATATAGAATTTGGTCGGTAATAAAGACGGCTCCAGGATCCCCTTAAGGTTGTATGACCCGTAAGATCTCTGCCAAAAGTTTAAGAAACGTAACATAAAGCTAATTAGCATATTTAAGAAGATATTCTTTACTAGAAAGTAATATTTATATTAATATTTTATTAAAATAACGGTTGCCTGTGTTTTTAAGAGCTATAGAGACATTTTTATGCATATTTTCTCGTATGTAAACTTTCACTTTTAATGATTTTTAGAAAGACTGTACCTGACTTGCAACTGACACAAACAAAAATCTGAAAGTGTGAAAATCTTTAAAAAGTAACAAAACATAGTAATTACTGTTTAAAAATACTAATGAAATTATATTACGTTATTTATTTACGTCATTTATTAATAAATTAAATACAATAGCTCTCATAAAAAAGTATTTTGATCGCGACAACGTCGCATTTTCTGTAAGTTGGTAGCATTGATCTCACTCGACATCAGCTGCGTGAACGCGAAGTGTGCTCCGAGCACGTGTAATATACAGACGCATCGTTTGAGGTTAGTTTTCGCTTGCGCTACAAAAATGCCAAAAGTAAAACGTTACATGTGCCATGGAATTGTTACAATCATCTGGTGTGGTTTCGACTCGTGTCTTCAAATTACGTTTCCCAGTATTATCTGTGCTAACCATTGATTGTACACTTTTTCAGTGACAACTTTTCCTTTCCACATGTAACGTTTTACTTACCCACAAGCTCCCAGCCAGCGACCTCTACAGTAATGAAACTTACGATACATGAAAAAAATCTGCTTAATTTGCTCCTTCATAATATGCATGTTTCATAATTTGCTCCATTTTACTTTTTTAATAAATAAATGATAAAGTTAGTAACAATGTAAACGTTAATATAAGCGAAAATCATTAGAATTTGTAGATTCGCAAGGCACAGAAAAATTGCTCCCTTTTCGTTTGAATTTGCTCCACCTTTACAAACTAATTATCTACAGTATTTATTAAGAAAAACGTAAATAATTGCTTTATGCAGTTCGGAGGTTATCAAGAAATTGTGCGCATGCGCAGTACTTAGCGCCTGCGCAACAGAAATCGAGCGCGCCATTTTTTAAATTATTCATTTTTCTTTAATTTGCTTTATACAGTTTGCGAGATATCAATCATTAGAATTTGTATATTTTCAAGGCACAGACAAATTGCTCCATTTTTGTTTCAATTTGCTCCACCTTTAAAAACTAATTATCTACAGTATTTATTAAGAAAAAAATAAAAATTATCGTTTTATGCATTTTGCGGGATATCAATCATTGGAATTTGTATGTACATTCTCAAGGCACAGACAATTTGGCGGAAATATTCAAACGTAATATAACAGCTCTATTGTTTATAACTATATCTCAAAGAGTTTAGTCAATATTTCCTATTGATTTTTGCTAGAATAACTGATTCTCGCTTGCTCTATTGGGATATTCAATTGCTCCATTCGTATAATTAATTTTTAATGATATTTTAGCAAAAAACCACTTATTTCTTTGGAATAACATATTTCCTATAGTTCTCTGCAAGTATATCCCACATAAAACGATTGCTCCTTAATTGCTCCATCATTACTTTAATGATTTATTGCATTTTTATTAAAAAATTAACAAACTGAATGTTGATGCACAGACTTTTGCATAACGCATATAGGTATCAACCAATCATAATTCTATATTTTTATTCTGTTGTTAAGGCTATTGCACGTAACAAAGTTTTAGTCATAATCGTAAAGCCGTAAGAAAATAGACCAATCACAGTCGATTATTCTTCGAGCTGGAGGACACAAGGCGTTAGGGTGTCTCCCCATGCAGGACGGAATCTCGAAATCATTCTGATTGGTTAGTCTCATGAGGCTAACCAATCTGAATGATTCCGAGATTCCGTTTTCCGAAATTTCGTCCTGCATGGGGAGGCACCCTAAGGCCGGTCATTCATAGTCGGTTCTTATATTTAAGACCGTCTTAAGTACAATCTTAAAATGTCATTAACCAATCACAAAGCCGTATTAGCATCTTAAGACATTACTTAAGACGGTCTTAAAATAAGAACCGATTATGAATACCGGCCTAAAGGCCATTGCACGTAACAAAGTTTTAGTCATAATCGTAAGGCCGTAAGAAAATAGACCAATCACAGTTGTTTATTCTCCTTGAGCTCGAAGAATAATCGAGTGTGATTGGTCTATTTTCTTACGGCCTTACGATTATGACTAAAACTTTGTTACGTGCAATGGCCTTAAGTCCGTATCTACAATGGGTACAATGGGTGTAGTAAAGCGGGGAGCACACACTTCTGCACAACGCATAATGCGTAAGCATAAGAAAATTGATTGGTTCATACAAATGTGCATAAGGAAATAGACCAATCAGTTTTCTCATGCTTACGTATTATGCGTTATGCAAAAGTCTGTGTTCCCCGCTTAAGCCTCAAGCCGTAAGCAATTGACCAATTACAGGCGAATGTGAGGAGAATAATCGACTGTGATTGGTCAATTTCTTACATCTTGAAGCTTACTACAGCTATTAGTAGATACGGACTGTGGGTTTTCAGTAGTTTAGTAATTTCCTAAAAATTACTAAGTAATCTCTAGAAAAGTTTAATAATTTCTAGGGAAGTTTAGTAATTTCCTAGGAATTTTCTAAGAAATTACTAAACTGCTGCTCGCTGCTGCAGCATTTCACTGCCCATGAAATTTCACCTTTAGACTTTAGGTTTGTTCGCGTCGCATACTCCAATATACACCAGAGAGCACTTGGATCACGAGTAAAGGTTGCGATTGGAGCAGATAAGTTTTTGGAGTGCGTTGGAGTGAGTAGGAGCATGGTGGGGCATGCGACGCGAACAAACCTTTTTACATCTTAATTGAGATAGGACTATTCTTCTGGATCTACAAATTTAATCCAAACAGCCCAAAGCGCTTACTAAGCGCTGACTTCTGCTGAACGCAGCCAATACTTTTGCGCATGCGCACAATTTTTTAATATCTCGCAATATGCATAATGGAATTATTTATGTTTTCCTTAATAAATACTGTAGATAATTAGTTTTTAAAGGTGGAGCAAATTGAAACAAGAATAGAGCAAATTGTCTGTGCCTTGAGAATGTACATACAAATTCCAATGATTGATATCCCGCAAAATGCATAAAACGATAATTTTTATTTTTTTCTTAATAAATACTGTAGATAATTAGTTTTTAAAGGTGGAGCAAATTGAAACAAAAATGGAGCAATTTGTCTGTGCCTTGAAAATGTACAAATTCTAATGATTGATATCTCGCAAACTGTATAAAGCAAATTAAAGAAAAATGAATAATTTAAAAAATGGCGCGCTCGATTTCTGTTGCGCAGGCGCTAAGTACTGCGCATGCGCACAATTTCTTGATAACCTCCGAACTGCATAAAGCAATTATTTACGTTTTTCTTAATAAATACTGTAGATAATTAGTTTGTAAAGGTGGAGCAAATTCAAACGAAAAGGGAGCAATTTTTCTGTACCTTGCGAATCTACAAATGCTAATGATTTTCGCTTATATTAACGTTTACATTGTTACTAACTTTATCATTTATTTATTAAAAAAGTAAAATGGAGCAAATTATGAAACATGCATATTATGAAGGAGCAAATTAAGCAGATTTTTTTCATGTATCGTAAGTTTCATTACTGTAGAGGTCGCTGGCTGGGAGCTTGTGGGTGTTTTACTTTCGGCATTTTCGTAGCGCAAGCGAAAACTAACCTTAAACGATGCGTCTGTATATTACACGTGCTCGGAGCACATTTTCGATACACAGGAGGCTCTATTGGAAAAAGTAACGGACCTCTGTAGTATTTGTTATCCTTTACGGAAAGTGACGGAGAGAGAGGTTCTAATGTGACGTCATAGTGCGCTGTTGCCGGATCTCTGTACTTACGAGTTCAGCGAGACCAAGCGAGACTGTTCTCTGTGTTTGCTTTTTATTCAATATTTCAGAAAATATCCTCGAAGTCATAATTTTTTTGGTTCTAATTTGTTTGAAAGATGTTTATTAATATTTCTGCAAAGTTTTAAAAGGATGCCATATTTTCTTCGATATTAATTTCTCAAATAAAGTTGAAAAAATAGTGAAACTTGATGAATTCCCGTAAGAGCCCATGTTAAATTCAAATTGTTATAACTTTTGAACGGGCCTCGCAAACTTGTTCAAACTTGGCACAATACTTTATTATTATAATACTCATCACCTGACAAAGTTTGAAGAATTTGGCATTTTTTCTTCTAAGGGGTCATACAACCTTAAGGCTAAATTGCACATCTCAACACCCCCCTCTCAATTTAGAGTCTATATAAATCAAAATGAATTTACAACTAATATTGTACACAGCAATAACTAGAGTGAAAGATGTTGAATAGCTAAACAAAAAAAAAAGAGAATAGAATTAGATATTGAACTTTAACTCCATTTAACAATGTTCAACTCCAATTTGAGGTCTGAATTTTTCAAACAAGTTTTTACTCAGATTTTTTGTTAGAATGTCCGCCTTTTGGCTTGCGGATGGCACGTATTTTACTTCGATTATCTTTTACAGCACCAGGTCTCTTACAAAGTGGTATTTGACGTCTAAGTGTTTCAGTCATCGGTGTTCCCATTTATTCAGTAGGTGAATACTTGACTGGTTATCTTCATAGAGTGTTACCGGAGTTTCACAGGTGATAAGTAGGTCATTGCGTAGGTTTTTGAGCCAGATCAATTCCGCTGCTGCACTGGCAAGTGCAACATACTCAGCTTCCGTAGAAGAGAGTGCTACTGTCGTCTGTTTCCATGTCGTCCACGACACGTTGTTTCCAAAAACTTCCAGTAGGAAACCGGTGGTGGACTTTCTGTTCTTGGATCCAGCCCAGTCGGAATCAGCGTATGTGGCGAGTGCAGCGGACTGTTGTTTGCGATATATGAGATCGTAATGCATCGTTTCCTTTAAATATCGAACTCTTCAGTCCTTTCTAGTGTTGTTGTGTTGCAATGCTCTGAAAGCTGCTATAGTAGTTTACCGCTGCGCTCAGATCGGGCCTGGTATTCAGCATAATATATATGAGGCAGATCACGAGTTCCTTGTATGGCTTCTGCTCAATGATAATTTCCGTTGTTTCGTCAGTATTAAAATCGGGTTTTGCTTCCATAGGAGTGCTCGAGCCCTTGCAATCCTCCATGTGAAAGCGCGTAAATAGTTTCTTGATGTATGTGGCTTGTGTGAGGTGCATCTCGTTGTTTCTTCAAGCAATTTTGATGCCGAGGAAACTGTGCAGGTTTTCCGAGATCCGTCATCTTGAATTTTTCTTTGAGCGAATCTTTGACCCTTTTGAGCTCCTTTAAGTCACTGCTGGCCAGGATGATGTCATCTACATACAACAAGAAATAGATTTTGAATTATTTACAGAATTTTACATACAAACATCTGTCATGAGGAGATTGTTTGAAGCATGGTAGAAAGAAAACAAGGTATGCTCGTTAGAGGGGTCGAAATTGAGCATGTTCTGCGCAGACATGGCGACGGCCAAGCGAGCGCCATATTGAATATATATAGATATACTTTATGTATATACATACGTCAGAAGTGAACGTGTTCGGCTTAATTTGTCTTTTTTAAAATGCCTATGTGTAGTGTAAGTGGATGCAAAAAAAGAAGCGAGAATGCAAAAGAGAAAAATATTCAATTTTTTTCTTATCCAAAGGATGAAGAAACTGCGTTAAAATGGATGCAAGCTGCTAACAAAAATAAAGTTAACCTAAAAAACGGTACGTTATTTTGAATCTATATAAATTATAATTGAGGCATATATTTTTAATACTTTATTGAAATTAATTTTTGTAGCTCGCATATGCTCTGTCCACTTTACACCAAGCTGTTACAAACCAAAGCCAGCGTATTTAGCAAACTGCGAAAATTACTCGCCTAAGAAATTACGAAGACTTCATGATCATGCAATTCCAACAGAAAATTTGCCACTATTGAAGGAAAGAGAAGTGCTAAAGGAAGTGCAAAATCAACACAACATAATAAATGTTAGTGAAAACAGCAGGTGTGTATTATTGTATTATATAAAATATTTTCTTATTATGATATGTGAAGATTGCAATAAATTCTATTTACAATATCTTTTTTTAACAGCAAAAACAGTTTTAGTGAGTCCGAGACCAATTTGATCGACACTTCAATGGAAAATAAAGCAGAAACACGTTTTATGCAATCTTCAAAAGAAAATGCTAGGTATAATTTTATTGATTTTATGCGTATTAACGACTTCATTGCTGTACAAGAAATTATTGCATGTTGTTTTATATTTTTATTTCTTAAATATTTTTTACTTTCAGCAGTACAAGTGATGATACAATGGTAAACACACAAAGTAATTCACAGACTGTTATGTCTGAGCACTTAAGGTAAACAAAATTAATTGTCTGTATGATTATAAAGCATCAGCTCAAATATATATATATGTATATAAATATTTTCATGTCTAAAAATTACTTGATGTTTACTAGGATGTATATATATATATATATATATATATATATATATATATATAGTAAACATCAAGTAATTTTTAGACATAAAAATATTTTATTGCATATTGCAAATTTTTTTCAAATTAATAGATAATATTTTTCAGATTACGAGATAAAATTATTCAAGATTTGATGAAAAGACTAAGCCAAACAAACAAGGTAAACGATTTGCTTAAGAAACAAGTAAAACGATTGCAAAGAGAAAAGACAAGAGTTACGAAACGTGTAATAAAAGAAAATGTCCATAATGTGCTCAAAAGGATATTCACTCCGAAGCAAATTGACGTTTTAATGAGTAATGAAAGAAAAAAAAGAGTAAAGTGGGGTCTTGAAGACATATCTGCTGCAATAATGTTAAGAAGCTTGAGCCCAAAAGCATATTGTTTTTTAAAAGAAAATCACTACCCGTTACCAGGATTATCCACACTTAGGAACTGGGCATCTCGCATGGAGTTAAAAGAAGGAATTTTATCTGATGTTGTCTTTTTAATGAAAAAGAAAGCGCCATCGTTTCTGTAATATCAGCGTGCCACATATGTTCATTTTTACATATCAATTTCTTGTATATATTCAATAATAAACTTATTGAACACAACTTCTCGTGTTATTAAAATAAAATATTTATTACATTTATTGAAATTGCTGTATTTAAATAAACCCATCTTATATCGACAATATTTTTAAAACTTCAGAAAATTATTTACTTTTTCCTCATACATCTATTATATTGTTCAATTCATGCTTATTTTACATTTATTTTAATATTTCTTTATATATAATTTTAACATTTTTTACTTAAAATTAATTATTACATGAAATAAAAATGTATTATATGCAAAACAGAAAAAGAACTTAATTCTCATTTAAAAAACCGCGGGCCTAATTCTATTGGCCAATAAACCAATATGTCTCCAGCTTGGCCCAACGCACTCATTGGTTATTAGAAAGGATGCGCAACAGCATACCTTGTTTTCTTTCTACCATGGTTTGAAGCCAATTCCTTTTGCAAACTCATCGAATCTCTCGTTCCAAACCCTTGGAGCTTGTTTGAGTCCATAAATTGATTTGTTTAGTTTTAGTACGTGATTGGGTTTGCTTTTGATTCCATCTGGTATTTTTACATATATCTTCTCCTGTAGATTTCCCTGAAGAAATGCATTCTTCATATTTATTTAAATTGCATGTAAGTCTTCCTGGTTTATGACGGAGAGTAGTGTCCTAACGGTGATAAGCCTGGCTACCGGGGCGTATACTTCATCATAATCCAGTCCCTTTTTCTGCGAGCATCCTTTAACGACTAGTTTCGCTTTATCTCTGGATTCTCATCTTCGTCCCGTTTCAGACTAAAAATCCAACGACTAGATATGGTACGCCGTCCCGGAGGTAGCTTTGTCATTGTCCATGTATTGTTTTGTTTGAGTGTCTGTAACTCCTCTGGTACCGCTTGGTACCAGTTTTGATTATCGTCTCTCTCTTTGATGTCTTGGAAATCATTTGGCACATCATCGACGTAAGCTTCGGCATTCAGAGCCAGTACCGTGTAGTCCTGTAAGTATGCAGGTGGCCTTTTTTCTCGATTGCTTCGTCTCGGTAGCAGAGATGCCAATTTCAAGCCGCTTACAGCAAGCAGTAGCACAGTGCACATAAGCGAGCAGCCGTGTACGTGTGCGGCAGCTGTGCGTTCGGCGTTCGGCCAGCTTCGAGCGGCCGAAGAGCGCAGCCATACATCTGCGTCTCTTTCTTGCTCGAGCTAGCGTCGCCAGCGAGAATCGTAAAATCCTATCTTACTCGGCTCGTGTGTCTTACTCGCGTTTTCGCGTGTCCCTTTCCGCACTAGGCGCGAGACATTATCGTGTCTCTTGATTATGTCACAATTAAAACGTAAAAATTATTAATTAAATAAATCTTTTAATTATATTAAAATTTATCCTGTACATAAAAGATATATAATACATTTATTTAAATACATTTGAACAAATAATTTTCTTCAAATATAATATATAAGAGCCAGTAAATTTTATTGCAATTTCTGCTGTAATAAACTATTTTAACATATTCATTAAAGACTTATTGTTAGGGTAAACCTTTACACAGCCCTCACCAATGACCTTGACCTTGACATATGTTGTCAAGGTCACCCTCCTGAGTAACTTTCAGAAGGTTTTAGCCGTTGCTCGTTTTTTATTAAAAAGTTATTCACAAAAAAAGTTTGGAAAATATAGCAGTTATTT